>NC_092244.1:3431381-3616381 GCF_036320965.1 Panulirus ornatus | reverse complement strand
ATGATGACAAAAAATATATTAAAAATGTTGAGAGTAATGAAAATAACCACTTATAAAGTCATAATCCATATTACCGTCACGTTAACAAAATAAATAATAATGACAGTGATGGTCCTAGTATGATAATGACAGTGATGGTCCTAGTATGATAATGACAGTGATGGTCCTAGTATGATAATGACAGTGATGGTTCTAGTATGATAATGACAGTGATGGTCCTAGTATGATAATGACAGTGATGGTCCTAGTATGATAATGACAGTGATGGTTCTAGTATGATAATGACAGTGATGGTTCTAGTATGATAATGACAGTGATGGTTCTAGTATGATAATGACAGTGATGGTCCTAGTATGATAATGACAGTGATGGTCCTAGTATGATAATGACAGTGATGGTTCTAGTATGATAATGACAGTGATGGTTCTAGTATGATAATGACAGTGATGGTCCTAGTATGATAATGACAGTGATGGTTCTAGTATGATAATGACAGTGATGGTTCTAGTATGATAATGACAGTGATGGTTCTAGTATGATAATGACAGTGATGGTTCTAGTATGATAATGACAGTGATGGTTCTAGTATAATAAGAGTAGTAGTAATTATTTCATATAATCATCATTACTATCAGTAGTATTATTATTCAAACATCATCACTACAATACTTTCCCCTCCAGAAATAAATGGCAGACCTCAGCTCACAACAGCCAGCTCCCCTCCCCCTCCCCCCCTCACAAAAGCGCCATTTCCCTACTATAAAAGGCCGGCGGTATTGTCCGAAGCTCCTGGCCTTTTAGCATGTCATCAAAAACCGCCATTTACAAGGTCCCCGGGAATCTGTCCCCTGATCTCTCTCTCTGTCCGGGACAGTTGTCACGTCCTATTGTGGTCTGTCTTGCCGTCCCCAGCCTATATCCCCGCCTCTTTTATGCCCTTCTGTCTACGTTCCATTCCTCCTCCTCCTCCTCCTCCTCCTCCTCCTCCTCCTTCTCCTCCTTCTCCTCCTCCTCCTTCATCTTTTTCTAATTTTTGGTGATTTTATTTGTGTAGATGGATTTGTCTTCCTTCGTTTCTCTCTCTCTCTCTCTCTCTCTCTCTCTCTCTCTCTCTCTCTCTCTCTCTCTCTCTCTCTCTCTCTCTCTTCTCTCTCTCTCTCTCCGGTATTCGGGCCTCGTCTGAAAGGAAATTCGAGTTTGGGGAAAGAGTGGGAAGAATTTTCTTATTCCTTTGATCTAATGTCATAAAACAAGTATTCACCAACAGTGAGAGGTCCGGGGCGGGGAGGGCGCAAAAATGGGTCGGATGTGGGGGGAGAGGAAGGGTGAGAGTGTGGGAGAGATAAAGTGTGGGTGGGAGAGTAAGATAAAGGAGGGGTGGGAGTGAGATACAGAGAGAGAGAGGGGGGGGGGGGGAGTGGGACTGAGAAAAAGAGTGGCTGGGAGTGAGATAAACTGAGGGAGAGGTGGAGTTGGACGATAAGAAGAGGGGGACGGGGAAGACGTAAAGAGATAGTGGAACAATCTCTCTCTCTCTCTCTCTCTCTCTCTCTCTCTCTCTCTCTCTCTCTCTCTCTCACACACACCACAGGCCACCATCCTGCCGACGTCACACCAGGGGGGGGGGGGGGCCACCATACCCTCCTCGTATTCCCTCCACAATTTCCATCTGAATCCCATGATTCTCCGCGGCATTCACCCTAAGTCCCATGTGCTTACCCATGCCCGCTCGTAATGAAATCAGGCCCCGCGGCCTTGACCTCTGACCTCGCAAATCCGGTGGTGGTGATAGATACACAGATAGATAGACAGAGAGATAGGTAGAGATATATAGCAAAGATAGGTTATATATAGCTGGACAGATAGATGGATAGACAGATACGTACACAAATAAATGAGACAAATAGACGGACTTAGGGACAGACGGAGAGCCAGAAAGTTATAGACAGATAGATATATAAATAAAGAAACAGATGGACAGACACAGGGACACACAGACAGACATAGCCAGAGACTTGTCCATGTTATCAAGTAATACATAACTTGACAGAAGCACACCATTAGATACAGCAAATAACTCTGATTCTTCTGTTCTCCTATGTTCAGATAATAACAGCAGATGAATCCCCTTTGTGCAGAACGCATTTCATCTCCTGGTATGATGAAATAAAGCAAATGTAATTCCTCACAGAGATTGGACTCTCTCTAGAATCATTAAACAAGTCAAATGTAATTCCTCACGTAGTAATTGGACACTTATCTAATGCAATTATGAAATTCAAATGTAATTCCCCACCCAGTTATTGGACTCTATCTCATTACATAATTCAAATGTAATTCATCGGCCAGAGGATTTTGGCTCTGTCCATCACCCGTCATTTACAGCTTCCCCGTCTACCTGGGATCGACTGAAGTGCACACAAACAATTACCTTTTGTAGAGACTAATTTTTGTAGGGCTAGGGTAGGCCCTGAGCCCTGAACCTGACGGCTCATTAGGGCCAGAGAATCTACATTCCCTGAAGTGGACTCTCTACCCTACCACAGTGTTACGTGACTCACTCTCATAAATGTAAGTACTTATGTAGAACTTCGTCAGGCTGGAGTGTCTCTTGGTATAATTACTGAAGTGTGATTTACGTGTTATTGCCGTGTAATGATCTAAACATAATCTCACAAGACGAAAGTAGTGTAATTCTGTATATCAAAATATTCAGAATGTAATTTCTACTGATGAATGCAGAATTATTCTAGATATAAATATAATTTCAACTGAATAAAGTGTAATTCTGAAGATATTAAAAAAAAAGATAATTGAATGTAATTTCAACTGGTAACTACGAAATTGTCTTTAAAGGTAATCTAAATGTCGAATGATCAGTGGAATATGACTTTAAATGATAACATGATTACACCTTCATCAAATATGCTATTATGACGTACACTGCTATGATAGTACGCTGCTAAGCATGTGCGTTTTAGGTCCCACTAACCCCCGTCTTAGGAGAAGGCCTCTGCCTTCATTCATACCCCGTACAAAAAGGGTGATCTTTAAGACCAGGTGACCGCCATTACAGGTGAACTAAGTGGGCCTGTATGATTCAGCGTTGCGTCATAGGTGGGTGAACGTTAGTACAGGTGTACTGAGCTGGCCGCTATAGCTAGGTCGTCCCTATTAAGACGATATGCATCGCTCAGATGACAGGTCATGGTTAGACAGGGCGCATGAAAACAAGCTTGACTGCTTATCTTCCTAAGCTGGCTATCGTCAAACAACAAGATGCACGTCGCCGTATGTGCAAATGTTTACTTAAGCTGGCTGCTATAGTCGGCTAAGCTTCTCATAGAGCAGTAGGAAGCTGAAGAAAGAAAATGAAGCTTCGTTCGGCTTCCTCAGTCGTCGCCTGACGAGTCAAAGTATCGTCGGGATTCGAACCCAAGGACTCTACAATTTAGTGTGGCATATGGATGTTATATGTGGAGTGACTGATGACATTGTAACAATATCACGTATTGTGCTGTTCCCAAAGCTGTTCATATGGTCTAACGATCACACAGTGTGCTGTTATCAGGGTCTGAAGATCACATAGTTTGCTGATCTCGAAGATGTTACCACGGTAACCTCATCAAACGAGGTTGATTACCATAAGAATCGCAAATAAGTGGATCAAGTACAGCAGACTTTAAGGGGAGAATACACTTTAAAAAGATTCGGAAACGGAAATATAAATACGTATAATTCGCCCAACCATTACGCATCCTTAACATCCCTCAGCTTCTGTACGTAGATCACATATAGTCACACACGTATCATGAACGTAATAAGAAGAAAAACGATATCAAAAGGCAGCACTGAACTCGCCAAAGGTCAAAGAATTGGTAAAGAGTAAATATTGCTCTTGAACATGGCTTGCGGACGTGGGCAGGTAAATGATATTGTGTTATCCTCCTGAAAAGTAAACGTGAAGCGTTGTTTGCTTCTGTCTGTGTCGGTACTGTGGTGAGGGCAACGTGATGTGGTATGCAAACAAGTCTTCACTGCTGTTCTGTGTGTGTGAAAGTAGCTGTAATATGTATGGTAATGTGCGATGGAGTGCTGGTAGTATATATATGTGTGCGTATGAGTGGGCTCCAAAATATATATATGTATATATATATATATATATATATATATATATATATATATATATATATATATATATATATATATATATGTGTGTGTGTGTGTGTGTGTGTGTGTCACAGCTATGTACACTGAGTCACCTGTAGCCTACGAAGAGTACTCGTCATCCACAGTACTATGTAATGGAATATGTGTATATTGTATACAGCAGGAGACAGACTCACTTAATCCTTTGCTGGCAAATGACATGTTGTTAATCCTCTTTTTGAAAGGCAATACTCGTGTTTCGATTGCATTTTACGGGCTGAGTCTGTAGTCGTCAGAGATCTGGCAAAAATGGCATCAGATCACGTGTGTGAGTAGGGAATTTGATATGATTCCTTTCACCCCTCAGTAAATCTCCCTGTCTATCTTGTATTTGCACAGAAATGCTAAGGGATAGAAGAGTGACAATATATATATATATATATATATATATATATATATATATATATATATATATATATATATATATATATATATATATATATATATCCTAAACCAGGAAAATAACTTATCGACAAGCCTTTAGGGTTAGGATGAACAGCTGGGTTGCCTGCGTACCGATTGTCGCGACCAGGATGCGAACGCGTCACGGTCAGCGAGGCTAACCACTACACCACGGAGGTTTAATATAATATTTCCCCCCACCCCACCACCAGTAACTCCAAATGGCTGACCGTGCTTGAAATACGAGCCCCGGTGGAGTCAGTAAAGATATATACAGATCGGCACCATAAGCTCGTTACAGCAATAACTGTAATACAGGGGAAGTAACCATGTCGAGAGGTGGACGTATGGCAAATGACAATATAACAGGGGCTGGGGCAATAAAGAGTGATAAAGTAGAGAGGTAACAACAGGGGAGCTGTAGGTATGAACGTCGATCTGAGTAATGGCGTGGGGAAAATGGCCCGCACTGCCACAAAAGTGTCTAAAACGTGTTAGGCCGTAAGTCAAATCCACTAAGGTCGATCATCCCGGAAAAATCACCGGAAAGTGGAACACACGTGATTACTGAACAACAAAATGAACCTCGCGCCACCAAATATAGAAAATGTAGCAACTTGGTCATAATACCTGACGGCAGAGTGGAACTACAGTGAAATGATTGTTGAGGGCACAGGAGTGGAACAAGACAGCCTTGCAACAACGGCGGAAACACGGTCGAAACTGAGGAGCAACAGAGGAAATACGGTGGAAACAACAGTGAAATTAAGTCATAAACAAACCTGGAAATACGATGAAACTGCAGTGAAAAATCTGTGGAAGACGGTAAAATAGTACTACGGTAAAGAGACGAAATATCGTGAAACAGCACAAGGAATAAACCCTCAGAAACACCAGTGACCACATGACAGTGAAAACATTCCACGCATGTGGCTTCGTATCCCTACATGTATCAAAAACAGTGAAACCCCAAAAGCTAATAAACTTAAAAAAAAGAGATAATTAGAAAAACGAATCTTAATTATAGAAGTAGGCTAAGTGCAGGAACCTGATGGAAGAAGTTAATTACCAGAGGAAGGCTATTACCACAGGTTATGACCAGTTAGCATCACCAGACACACAGCACCAGCAGCGTAATGGAACACCGGGATATTACCACGACAGAAGACTTCTTAGGACGGTGGAATTACAACTCCAACACGCGATTTGATTCGCTTACTGACAGTGGTCAGTGAGCATCACACACCACTACCTCTCCCGGGTACTAGTTATACTCCCAACGCTACCAGCTTAAGTTCCCGTCCACACCGTCAGGACTGGGGGAGGGTTTAAAATGGAACTCTCAGATTCAGCTTAACTCTAAAAACCTTCATGACGAAGAAGTGGGCGCCACAAAGGCGACAATGGATAACAGGTTTGACCAAACCACAAGTGGTAGTGCCAGATGCAGACGACAGGACCCTCCCGCAACTTCACCTCGCAATCAAGATACGACGAGAGGCGTCGTGTGTCTCTCTGGTGTAGGGGACGGAACAAGGAGCCATCTTAGCGAGGGGAAATTTAAGAACATCCCGTAATACATTAACAGAATTTAGGTGATCCCAATAACTGAATGAAGCCACAGGTGTGGCCACACCTGGAACGCGTACACATTCCACTTGACACAACCGACCATATTTACCAAGAGAAACTGCGTTCCATCCGCACCGAAGTGTTAAGATGGTTGACTAAACAACAGCCACCATACTAGAACAGACCATCTCCAGCACAAGGCTAGAACGAATTATCACACAGACACATAAAAGTGCCAGGAATATCTCGAGGAGGGAACTGTGGTGGCCAAGAAGACTGCCATTCCGGATATAATAAAGGAGCAGGAAATAATTGGAACCCACAGTTGGTGGCCAAACATCCCCACACAACACATCTCGTTGTTAAGGACACAAGAGCTGAATACTAACAAACAACAGAGAAAAGTCGTACCTGTGAATCACCAGTACAAGACACACAACACACCAGCCACACACACACACACACACACACACACACACACACACGTGTGCGTGTGTACGAGGGAAGAAACTGCCGTTGTCTTTAATTTGTCTTGATGCGAGAATTTTCTTCACAAGCCCCGCCAGAAGAAGCTGATGTGTGAGTGAAGACGACTGTTTTCATTTCCTCCCAGGTTGTGAGTCCTGGTAGTCATCTGTGGTGAGGGAGACGGTCAGATTGATGAACTGATTGGTTGATGGTCTTGACACACCTGATTGATGAGAGATAAGGCGAGACGCTCCCATTGATGAATTGTTCCTCCCGACACTTGTGTGTGATAAGTGGGAGAGAAATAGGTTCAGATTGATGGGTTGATTGTCTTGATGCGCCTGATTGATGAAAGAGAGATAGAGAGACAGGTTCTGACTGATGACCTGATACTCTTGACACTCATCAATGACGAGGGAGACGCCGTGATGGATGAAGTGATAGTCCGAACACGTTACCACACTCTTGCCTTGGCTCATACTCTCCTGATGGGAGAGATGCTTGATCGATGAATATACGATAGACCCGGGCGAATATCGGATGGAATATACGAAAGACCCGGGCGAATATCGGATGCTGTGACTGATGAGCCAAATATTCGCGTGGCTTTACCGTTGGTTACTGAAGAATCAATGGGTTGCTTCGTTGGAAACTGCCTCTACACATGATGTAAATGATGAGGATTTCACATTATCGTGTAACTATCCCGCTGGTAAATGCAAATTTGATGATGATGAGATAATGGCACAATATATGGGCACCACCCTGGCTAGACAGGTACGTATTTCAATCAATTCTCTGAAAGTTGATTGGTGAATTTGATGAATCGTGTGAAGGATTCTGATGATATTTAGGTTAGTAGAGAACTATACCCTTGATGCTTTAAGAAACTGATGAATTATTGTCAGACAATTAATGAGTCACACATGATGAACTGGTGAGTCAGACAGTTGATGAATTGAAGCATCAAACAATTGATCAGTTGATGAGCTTGACCAATGATGAGTCAGTTAATCGTCCTAGTTCATGAGTGAGGATTTTGGCGATGAGGAACCAGGAGACGATGCATACAACCACGAGTGATTATATTTTAATGTCAGGGATAAACCCAAAAGAGGAAAGAAGAATAAGATAAAGAGAAGTCAGGAAAAAAAATTGAATTAAGAAATATTAGATGAGAATGAAAGAGAATAGTGTGGTAAGTTAGGAATAAGACTGATGACGTTAAACGAAAGAAAGGAAAGATAAGCAATATGGTGAGTATGAGACGAAGACGGATGGATGTAAGGCCAAAACTGATAAAGCAAAATAAATTATAACGAAAGTATAGGACCATGGGAAAATGAGTCCGAAATGTTAAAGATAAAAATGAAACCAAAACCTAAAAACAAAAAAAAAATATATTTAAAATGCAGTAAGATGAGAGAGCGAGTGTGTGAGGCCATGTGAACAGAGGCGTATAATTACAGCTCCACCCTCAGGAGTGGGGACGGGTCGCCTTTGTTTACATATCGAGGCATCATCATACTAAGACGCGAAACTCCCGCCTGTTGGGTGGAGATTGATACCTCCGCTAGATGGGGGTGCCACGAGTCTCGTTTTACTCGTCCTCATACCACGAAAGCGTACTCCCTGTGGTCAGAGTCTGATGCCTTATGCTAAGTACTTATATATTCTTATATATCACCATGGTTTACGTATATGACTCGATGACGATCCTATAAGTTATACATTCATTCGTATAGAGTTTCATGTGATATGATCAATTGAAACGGCTTTGATGAATGAAGAAAACGTGACGATGTGGGATGTTTATGGGAATTAATAGTAACATTGAACACTAGAACACATCGTCCCTACACTCAACAGTCCTCCATAATGTGGCTTTGTCCAAAGCTATATACAGGAAGTCTGTACACTGACGAACACTCCAGTCATAGAGTACATTATGAATACGCGGCTCTTGGTTTCATCATGGAGACTCTGGATAGGATTACTTTTTGATTTTCTTAATAGTCTGGAACCTTATGCAGAGCCTTAGAACACGGCTGTTATGCATGTTGGGAATGACACTATATCTCGGAGGTACACATTGTTAGACGTTATATTAAGGACGTAAATATCTCACGAGTTCTTGGTTGTCCATAATCATACCGAGAGATCCAGTGTAGCTCACAATAAAAAGTAACTGGAAGTTGAGAATAATGCTTATAGACCCAGAATTAGGAAGCTTTGGAAATTTCAAGAATTTAGGAACTAACGATAAATAACCCTACTCTCTCAAGCGACATACACACTGTTCTATGTAATAACGTCAGAAATAATGGGGGACTGAAGAAATGGAGAATAATGTCAGAAGGTTTGAAAAAATCTGGATCTGTGATTGCGGTTTAAATGCTGTTAAGATGCAGAATTATAACAATTTGACACGAGAATCCTGTTGATATCTTGATATCACAACAGGTTATCACATATTTCATAACACATAACAATATTTGTTGAAGATTGGAAGTACTTGATAAAGTCAAAAAGAATGGGAATATTATTTGTTTACAATTCTAAATTCGAATCTGGTTACCTCAATGTGGAAACAATAATGAATCTTTAAAGAAGAATTTTCAAGAACTGCCCTCGACAGAGAACTCTTTGTTTACATTAAATCTGTACGAAGGGGAAATTTAGAAAGACATAGAGCTCCGGGAGGCTGTAGTTTCCTCTAATAAGATGTGTATAGAGACTGGAATCTCCTCTCTATTCCAGCTAATATCTGGAAACTCAGATGTGTGGCGCCTCTAAGTAGAGGGCTACGAAGATTTGGAACTCGTTTATATTGTATTCAATGTTGTTCTGAAAACGGAAATAAAAGGTTCGAATCTGAAAATATTGTCTTGTTTGGTAACAAGATGTATCTTGTGAATTATCAAACCTTCTGTGTATTACGTTTCCGGATGTCAGTTTACAGTGAATACTGTCCTATATGATAGACCATATCGATTATTTCAGTATCAGTACATAACAACATCCAATTACAGTTTTAACAAGACCCGGGAGTATTGTGAGCTAAAGGCATAATGTTCGACACCAATTTATCATCCCTTGCGATCTCTGGAATCAACCCACACAATCGAATATCACCACACATAATCGCGAGTGATAGTAAACAACAGAGAATTCTGTAGAAATGTACAGACTTGTGTATTACGATTTATCTAAAAAAAAAAAAAAAAAAAAAGAAATTCGGTTTTTATTGCCTCTTTCGTGTCAAAGACCATGTGGCTCTGAAGGTGCGTCATAGTAGGAGTCTGCCATATTGATGGTCATTAAGACATTGAGTTCGTTAGGTGGTATTATCACCTGAACCATCCTGAGGTATCGCTGACTGGTCAATACAAATGATACAGCCACACAAGAATATCCCGCGTACTGTGAGGTCACCGAGTAATTCATATCACAGAAATAGGAAAAGATTGAGTGTAAGCTTTTGATCTGTTCAATATGACTAAAGTATATATATATATATATATATATATATATATATATATATATATATATATATATAATATATCCTGGATATTCCTGAGAATATTGCCTGCTTGCAGTAAGAGAAGTATTGTGAGTCAGAGACACGTAAACTTACTATCTTACACATCTCTCACGTCTTGTCTTGCAAACAACTTGACTCTTTTTCGCAGTATCTTTCCTATTCCCACCCCACCATGTAAAGTTAATTATGGGAAAAAAATAAAACTTCTAACTTAGATAACTTAGCGGTTTCTATTGTCGCGAGGTTAAGTCAAGAACTTAGGGGTTATATCCTAGAAGTAACCGAGTTCTAGCTGGGTGCAAGATAAGGTTATATTGTCTCTCTACAGAAAGCAATATGTAGGTATTCCGAGTTTCTAGATGCATATGTCGTCTCTCAGACACAGACTAATAACTTGGTGACGCAAAAGCAACATCACATCGGCTGGTCAAAGACTGGCACAAAGGTAGAGAAACTCGTCCATGCCACACTTTCATCTTTACCAAGAGCTGCCGCTCTCGCACTCGCAGCCGCCATGTCGCACAGAAACTCTTATAACTTCAGAATAACTTGTGTCGCTGATATACGATAACCTGAGTGCTGAACTGAGCCTGGGGAAGGACTTCTGAGGCGATACAGTCAATACACAACACAGTCTTTGTTACGTAATGCTTTCCTCTCACGTACGCTATACAGTAGTTACGCATGAGGTTTTGCTATACACTATTTCCTCCTGCTGTATACCGTACAATATTCCCTACGTTGGATACTACACGTTACCTTCCTCTGGTCTGAAATAATATTATTTATGTATAATGTAGACGATACGGTCCATCTCTGGGGTTTTCACTGTACAACGCTCATACATAAGTTATGCAAACCAAGTCACCTAATTTACGCATCTAAAACATGTATTGGCTTATACATAGGTATACGTAACTTGTACATAATGCAGTACTTAACGTATTCCTACTAACAAAAGAAACAAGGAACAAAAGATACAACTCAACAAAACAATTCTGAAATACAGAAGATACACAGATACATAAGGAAGATTGCAAACGATAAGAACACGCAAAGAATACGTCAGAAAATACTTATAAAAAGTAAGTTAAAATATCGAGTAAAGAACGGAGCGAGGCGGTCAAATTATGAAAGCCACAAACAAACAAACAAACAAACAAAATCACTAACAGAAACATGGAGGGAGAGGGAGAAAGGAGGGGGGTGGGCGAGTAAAAGAAAAGAAAAATGACACAATACAATTCATGCAAAACATAGCGACCATGAAATACACCGCGAAAGAAAATGGCAAGCAGTAAATTCAGCGAAGGTGGGTCTTTGCTGGAGGTCCACTCCACTATCAACACAGACGAAGCAAACAGAACAAGGGTCAGGTCAGAGGCCAGGCCATGACTCCCAGGGGTCGTACTGTCGTGCTCAAGGGTCGTAAGTACCGTTCGTACTGTGGTGCTCGAGGGTCGTGACACAGTGGCCGAAGGTCGCACCCTCGTGATCAAGGATCGTACCATCGTGGGCTTCAAGGCCGTACCGTCGTGTTCAAGGGTCGGGTAGGTACCGTCTTATGCTTCAAGGCCGTACCGTCGTGTTCAGGGGTTCACATAACCCCTTTCTATCTTGAACGTGACAAAAAAAAAGAAAAAAATAATACTGCGTTTCCTAAAGTTGAACAGCAAGTCTCGTTCTTTTAGGCTATCCCTGGTATAAATGCGTGAACGACGTTTTTTAGGATAAATATGAGCAGCGAAACCTGAAGGGAAAAACAAGAGAAATAATCAGGGAAATTGGGCGCTAGTTATACCTGATTGACTACCATATTTCCCTCGAATAAATTCAATTTTTTTTTTTCCTAGAATTGGGATTCCATTTCCTAGGTTTGCCGAGGTGATAAAGTCGTCCAGAAAGAATTGTCACTTGGCATCTCTTTAATCCCGTGCGATCTATTCTTATCTATTAATCAAACAGATGGACTCACAGGAAGACTGGGTAAAAGCAGAGCTAAAATATTCAACTCGACGATATTCGTGATATATTTCACAGTACGATATTTAGCGATGTTATCGAGGCGATATTCGCGATATTCTACTGGACGATATTCGTGATAGTGTACAGGACGATATTGCCTATATTTTACGTGGCGATATTCGTCGTATTCGTCTCGATCTGAAATGATTTACATGTAAATTCTGGCCAGGATGGGTTGGGGGGGGGGGGGGACACGGCTGACTGGGTATGGGGTGAAAATAGAGGTCATTTCTGTGTTAACCCTCCTGAGTACGACGGTACGACCCTTCTCAGTACGGTGGTACGACGCTTGAGCACGACGGAACGACCCTTCTCAGTACGGTGGTACGACGCTTGAACACGACGGTACGACCCTTCTCAGTACGGTGGTACGACGCTTGAGCACGACGGTACGACCCTTCTCAGTACGGTGGTACGACGCTTGAGCACGACGGTACGACCCCTGAGCACGGGCGGTACGTCCCTTGAGTATGATGGCTGAGGTCTTCGACCTGACTCTCCTTAAGGACCAGACCTAAAATGCCAGGGCAGTGTATCCAGAGGCCGTACCGCTGCCCTTAAGGGCCGTACCGTCGTGATCACGTTTTCGTACCGTTGTCCTTAGGGGTCGTACCGTCCTGCTCAATCAATCGTACCGTCTTGCTCGGAGTTGTACCATCTCACTCGAGTGGTTGTACCGTCGTGCTCGAATGGTCGTATCGTCGTGCTCGAATGGACGTATCGTCGTGTTCGAGAGGTCGTGTCGTCGTGGTGGAGTGGTCGTATCGTCGTGCTGGAGTGGTCGTATCGTCGTGCTGGAGTGGTCGTAGTAAAGACTCAGGCAGAGCGGGAGTCAAGTGTGACTGATGCATGATCTTTGGAGTCAAGTTCTCGAAAGCCTTGAGATCTTGGGTTCGAGGCCACCTCAGCTCCCGTCAACCGTGACGTCACATATCCTATGATGTTTTGTTCTACTTATATATATATATATATATATATATATATATATATATATATATATATATATATATATATACAGCTAGGAACGTAAGTTGGCAGATAAGAAACGGAATTATATGTATATATATATATATATATATATATATATATATATATATATATATAGTGTGTGTGTGTGTGTGTCTGTCTGTCTGTGTATGTGAAATCATCACAGACAGAAATTCCCCAGTAATAATGAAAGGAAAATCCTCGGAGTAACACAAGAAACGTTCCCCCAGTTAGTGACAAGAGACAACAGAATTAAATTCCCAAGGATGACATGTTGACCAGCGGGGCCCTGGTCACAGCCGTGTGGGTAGGAGGCAGCTGGACACTGGTCCTTACTTCCCAGCTCAAGCTGACTACTTGTTTCATCCTAGC
The DNA here is from genome assembly GCF_036320965.1 of Panulirus ornatus. Classification (NCBI taxonomy): domain Eukaryota; kingdom Metazoa; phylum Arthropoda; class Malacostraca; order Decapoda; family Palinuridae; genus Panulirus; species Panulirus ornatus. Next base: position 3,602,802 of record NC_092244.1, on the reverse strand, counting down.
CACATCCCTCCCTCACCCTCCCTTAAGACCTTTATCCCTCCCGTTTCCTTCGAAGTAGTCCTACCAGAGAGAAGGCGACGTCGTCTGGTCCTGGGGCACCGACAGCACCATTAGGGAAGCCGTCTCCTCCATGGCTGCTGGCGGCGACGACCATCGGCTCACTCACATGTCAGTCACTGGGGGATGGAGGCAAGGCCTCCTCTCGTGGGTCCCTGTTAGCACGCACTGTTCAGACGCGCTCCTTCTCTTAACACGTCCTTTTGATTTACTAATTTCCGAAACCTACTGAGGAAAAACTGTTCTTTCAAGGCTCTCCCCGGGCACGACCAGGGCTACGGAACACAGTTGCACCTCGCTCAAAGAGAGAAAAAATGTGGTGCAATTACACGACAGTTTGCGGTACAGGACGAGCGAGATTGGGAGTTTGGGAATTCTTGCGCGGGCCGAAGAGTGGCGGGTTCTGAGGAGCGTCACACACCCGCGCCGCAGGGAAGGCAAGACACCACTGACGGGGCCCATCGGCGGCCTCGGCTTCCAGAGGGCGCTGCGCAGGGGGATGGATGCCACTCGCACATTTTCAATCTGGTTATTTATGGCACAAAAAGGGAGAAAAAAAAAAAGGAAGCGGAGACACTATCACATAATTTTTGTTCCTTGTGTCTACTTGGTTGTCGGGTGTGAGAGGCGTCTGTTATTGGGGTTCTGAAGAACAGATGTCGTACATCGAAGGAAACAAGTGATGTAAGAGAGAACATAACGACTCATAAATCTTTGGTACTGGAGATGTGTTTTTTTATGTACACGTCAGATAGACGTACAAAATTAAAAGTCTTTCTAACACTGAATAAAAATCATAGCCATTGAAATATTTTCCATGTGTTACTATGATGTATGTGACGTAAACATGAAGAAAAAAACAACAGAACAGTACAAATACTTTTTTTTAAATATGCTAAAAAGATGCATTTAAAGAAAAGAAATACAAAACAGTGAATTCACTGCTAGAATGGAGTCTTTTTTATATATAGTAATGTTTAAAGAGCCGAGCGGACGTGTTGGGAAGGTTTCATAATTAATACCGCATCAAACTTTCATTTCTGCGAGGGAAAACTGGTGTGGATTTTAAGTCTTTTGTTTGTCCGACTTCGTGAATGGCCGGGAGTCATATAAAGCAGTAGACAAAAAAAAACCCTGATGGCGTCAGGGGTCAGTGGAGGAGATCGATTTAATTCGGTCGACTGTCAACTTCTGGTAACCTCGGAACGCACTTCAGTCTGTGTGTCACAAATCACGCACTCACATGAAGGACGCACCTTACACGTAGGTGCTGACTGACAAAGTCTCACAGATCTTTACCCTTACAGAGCCACACAGTCGTAACACACTCGACACCATCTTCACGCACTCACACACATCCGACTTGCCCACACCCTCATCGCGTTTAGCTATAACAGTCCAACGCCACACACACACACACACACACACACACACACACACACACAAAGTCAGTCAACCTCCCAATCGACGCACTTTGTTCAGTGTACACCACCACCACTGTTTCTCCTCTTCCGTCCGTCTGCACACGCACTCTCCTTGCCCAACCCTTCACTGCTCCTGACCCCCCCCCCCCCCCACCCCACCCCTCCGCTAGTTCCAAACTAGGACTCGGGATGAAGATCTACGCTAATGACTACAACAGGTCCAGCAATACTCCATACGCTCCTGAGCCCCAGGGACTTGGCTGTTAGCGATCAGTTCCTCTCGTGTTTAAGGACTCAAAAAACGAAGCACCTTCTCCTGTGCGAGACCAAATTTAACATTATATTGCCCGAATTTAATATTAACTTTCACTGGATAATCCTAAAAATAGTTGTCCCAAAGAGAGAATGGGTTAGGATATGAGTAATTCTAAATAGAATTAACAGGAAATTAAAAACTTTTTTTTCCACGTTTCACAGGAAATGAGCTTACCTTAACATACATAACAGGAAATGTGGTAAAGGTTATATGATTGAATGGGATATGGGATTATCTGGGATTTCCAGGTCAGAGTGGAGGCTATGGTCTGTGTAAAGCAAGGTACGTCCAGCAGTAACCTCCCCAAGGTGGTCATCAGGTCTTCGTCAAAGACAACCTCCTAAGGAATCCCTTGAGGGAATACTAGTGAGGGCAAGTCTCTGCTATAGGGGCCCCACAGAGGCCTGGTCTGTGCTCTAGGGGCCTGGTCTGTGCTACAGGATATCTAATAGAACAGCCTAAACACAGACATGAGAAACAGACGTGGGAGGAGTACAATACGGTTCCCCCGATCACCTAAGAACAGCAGTTTCGTCATAGGGAACCTACATAACCGGGAGGATCCCACTTTGTTTACCATTACGAGCCAATGAGATGAGACCACAGATCGCTTCGGGTAGGCAGTGTGCCACGTCCGTGGCTCCTGTACAGGCGGGTTCGATAGCGTTCACCATCAGAGGAAATATGGACGATGGAGAGCCAAGTTTAAAGCTGGCTTACGTGACATATGATGTCCAAACCCTTCTTGGTGCTCTGTAGCCTTTGACCCTGGCCTTAAGGATCAGGTCAAAGACCAGGCCTTCATAACCAAGAGTCACGCCGCTGCGTTCAAGGGTCGTACGGTCGCGCTCAATGGATTAAGGCTAGGGTGAATCTCCTCGGGAATGGCCAGCCCATACTCTCAACAGCTTCAAGTCGCAAAACCTGACTGAAATGAACTCCTTCACTGTTCCTCCGACTGAATCGGCAACGCTGCTTCAGTTGCAGACACCATATCATGCTACGTACGAGCGTGTGTCTGCCTACATACGTGTAGTATACTGTAGATGTATGTATCTGTGATGTACATGTTGGACATGTATGTATGTATGTATCTTCGTAGAATTATTTCCTTCAGTCGCGTCATGCTTGGCCAGTAATTAAGTGTTGCTTCTTCAAGCTCACCCGAAATATTTATTCACTAAAAATAACAGTAGTTTTGCTGTGCTCTCTACGTTTGTTGTAGAGTTAAGAGGATTAAATTCTCTGTACAAAAGTTGTTATATTTTATGTAACTTTTTTATTTCATATTTACGTGTCAGGGACCGAGAGAGGGGGGGGGGGAGCGTGAGAGGTGGATGAGAAAGAGGGAGAGTGAGGTAGACGTGAGCAAGGGAGAGTGAGAGGGAAGAGACAGAGAGTGCGAGAGGAAGGCGTGGGTCTGGGAGTATAGGGAAAGGAGAGTGTGTGTGTGTGCGTGTGTGTGTGTGTGTGAGAGAGAGAGAGAGAGAGAGAGAGAGAGAGAGAGAGAGAGAGAGAGAGAGAGAGAGATGAGGGGGGGGAGGACTGTGAGAGGCAACTCTGGGACGTTCTGTCTTCCACTTTCTGTTGTTCAAAGAGCGCAAGAAACACCGTGGTGTACTGGTTAGCGTAGCTGACCATGAATTGCGCGAGCCAGAGTTCGAACCCTGGATAGGATAACGGGCTCATTATCAACCCAACCATTCATCCTCCCCTCATATGTGTGTGTGTGTTTGTGTGTGTGTGTGTAAAATCCACCTTTTCAGTGTCTTAGACAATAAAATATCAAATTAATTAAATTTTAGGGAATCAAGGTTCTGCTGACCCTGGTTCTAGGTCATTACAGGTCATTTCCACCGGGTCTAAGGTCATCAAGGGTCTAATTAACCGGGTCCTGGGTCATCAATAGTGTGATTAACGCGCGTTACGAGGTCACATCACCGACCATAAATTGGTCATCAATAGATTAGTGAACTAAGTTATTAGGACGGTCGCTTTGATAACAGGTGTTGCCCTCTAATACCTGGTGAAATATTCCTAGTATTATTCTATATAATATGTAGCACACACACACACACACACACACACACACACACACACCGTCAGGCTCTAGGGTCGTACCGTCATGCACTAGGGTCGTACCCTCGTGTTCAGTGGTTAAAGGAACCGTAATTTGCCGTCAGCTGGAGCTGTAAAACCAGTTTGATCGTCCGCCTGGCTGTCGGTGGTGCGTCACTACACCTGGTTTAAGACGCCCTACATATAACTTTACGAGCCTGTGTTCTTATCCCAGGATAAATATTGATTACTTCAGACGGCCCGGGTAACGGACGTAAATATACGTATAGATCGCCGGAACTTGACCCCCTAAACCCTTCCTAAACCAGTATAAATCAAGTCTGAAGAACGTGAATCAAAGGATAGTTTGTGTGACTGTCAACAGTACGTCTGTTCACCCTGGGTTCAGATGGTACCCACTGCATCCTGGGAGGTAAGTTCGTCTTCCTCACACGACACTCCGGAGTGGCGTGCGAGGGCTTCAGGCCCAGCGGGACCTGTCACGCTCCACCATTCCAACTCCCTCCCTTCCTTCCTCCTGCTCGCCACACTCCCAAGAGCCCTTCACCACCATCCCCTCCCTCCCCACCTCCCAAAGTTCCCCAGCTCCCGTCACCCTACGGTCAACAGTCAAGAAGGATATTCAGAGCTTTACCTCCAACTGCCCGGCACCTGGGCTAATAACAGTGCCCTCCTGGGGACTGGTTGGTTGGTTGGTTGATGGGGTTTTTGGTCTGTCAGCCGCCACGGGTCATTAAAGGCCGCCATGGTCCAGTCATAACCACCACTTGATAGATATCTTGAACGCACATAATCCTCCTCAGGTGTTCGCGACGATTCTCAGGCCACATTCCTATTGGGTCCTCCTCACATTGACCCTCCCCAACCTTGTCTCCTGCCTCCCTCTGTCATTTTAAGGGCGCTCACCTCCCCAGGGGAGATTACCGTCTCCTAGCAGGACTCTCTCTCTCTCTCTCTCTCTCTCTCTCTCTCTCTCTCTCTCTCTCTCTCTCTCTCTCTCTCTCTCTCTCTCTCTCTCTCTCTCTCTCCACGCCGTTCAGAACATTCCTCTTTCTTCCTCCCACTTCCATCAATCCAACCTCCGTTCTTACTCCTAACACACCCTCCCTCCTGCTTCCATCACTCCTCCCAGCTCCCTCCCTCCCTCCCTCCTACTCCCAGCTCCCTCCCTCCCTCCCTACACTCACACCATGAGGGTGGGTAGGCCGTCTACCCTCGCCCAGGGACGTATTTAGAGTATAAATAACTAAAGCGTTGCAGCAACATAACAGTTTTCTCTTGTTTTGTGGCTGTTGTCAGGATGTTGGCAGATTGTTGTCAGGGGTTTGTCAGTGTTGGCTTGGTTGTGGCAGGGTGTTGCTAGGGTTGGTAAAGAGTTGTCAGGGCCCTGATGGATGTTGCCAAGGTTGGTAGGGCGTAGGTAGGCCGTTGGCAGGGTGCTGTTGGTGTTGGTAAGGTGTTATCAGCGTTAGCAGGGTGCTGACAGTAACAGCAGGAAGTTATCAGTGGTAACGAAGTATAGTCTGGGTACTGTTGGTAATGTCCGGACGTTATCAGTGTTTGTATTGTGTTTGCAGCTTTTCCAAGGGAGTTGTTCCGGCGTTTTCAGGATGTCGTCAGAGGTGGCAGGGTGTCGTCAAAGGTGACAGAGGGTGTCGTCTGTGTTGGCAGAGGGTGTCGTCAGTGGTGTCAGAGGGTGTCGTCAGTGTTGGCAGAGGGTGTGTGTGTAGGAGTGCACGTTTGGGGAAGTACGACCACAGGACTTCCGCCAGGGATCCAAGGTATTGCCATCACTCCATCCATTTGTTTCTCGGGGACGGCCACGTGAAACGAACCTATCAATACAACATGAAACTCTCTCTCTCTCTCTCTCTCTCTCTCTCTCTCTCTCTCTCTCTCTCTCTCTCTCTCTCTCTCTCTCTCTCAGCACCTGTGTCAGGGGCCCAACCTGCCCCACGTCCCATTCTGGGTCACGACCGTCTCCCTCAACCACCATCACCATCACCTCAGTGAAACTGCTTCTCCTGCACCTGTACCTTGATGAAACTGACTGGACCCCCTACCCAAGCCCATGTGCTTTGGTGAAACTGCCGCTTCAGCACCTCCCTCTGGGTGAAACTGCCGCTTCAGCACCTCCCTCTGGGTGAAACTGCCGCTTCAGCACCTCCCTCTGGGTGAAACTGCCGCTTCAGCACCTCCCTCTGGGTGAAACTGCCGCTTCAGCACCTCCCTCTGGGTGAAACTGCCGCTTCAGCACCTCCCTCTGGGTGAAACTGCCGCTTCAGCACCTCCCTCTGGGTGAAACTGCCGCTTCAGCACCTCCCTCTGGGTGAAACTGTACTTCCTACACCACAGTCTTGCTTCAGTAATTCCATCACCATTCAACGTGACGTCACTGTGATCATTATTGTAATTAGTTACGTCATTATCATTATGGCTACAGTAATCGTCGTGAGCATCATTTGCATCAAAAATATAAATAACACCACCATTGCACCGTCATTATGATAATTGTAATGGTCTTAATTATCATAACCAAAATTAACAAGAGTAATTATCTCTATAACTAAACGGAATTACCTCGTGACCATCATTAATTAACCTAGGCAATAATTACCATCGTCTTACAAATATCATCATCATTACATAACATAATGTGTCACCATGAAACGAGTCAGGGTATGACATGAGCCATGACATGTCATGACATGGGCCATGACATGACAGCTGTATAGCTTCCCCTCTCACAGCTCTCTCACCTCTTCATCAAACATTACCACCTTGGGTTGCCATTAGGTAGACGATCTGTGAAGGGACCCTGTAATCATATATTCCCTAACTTCACAAACTAATTAGTTCTCCCTTAAAAATCAATTTAGGGCCCCCAGTTGGCTAATTAGAAGTAAGACAGGTCTAAGTTCAAGTTGCTGAATTGGCCCGTGTTGAGGGTCAGAGGAATTCAGCCGAGGTGAGAATTACCAACGAGAGAAAATATCCTGATAAATAATTGATAATTTGGATAATTTGTTTATTGAATTACATCCTGTGTGATGATTAATAACAGCAATCACATTATTCCCGAATTATTTGCTGCGTGAAGTATAGGTATAATTAAACGAGGACGTTTTGAAATATACTCAAATTTCTTCTTCTTTTACTGTTTTGTTCGTAAGATTAAGACACACACGTAAGATACGTGACTGTAATGCAACCTGTGTGAAGATACCAGAGTTATCTGTAATTGGTCTGGTTTAAATGACGCAAGACCCGAAAACAGTGGAAGACTCTCTCTCTCTCTCTCTCTCTCTCTCTCTCTCTCTCTCTCTCTCTCTCTCTCACACACACACACACTATTCCCCACTATACCTCTCCCACTCTTGGCTCTATTACGTAGTCTATTTTCTATATTCAATTTCTCTAAAACAAGAACTCCATCTATATCGCTTCTTGCGTAATACAAAGTAATATTTTTTTCCCATCTCCAAAGGTTTTAGAACACCTCTAGTAATGCTCTTCTATTTTTTCCTCTTCTTTTTCATTCTTTTTCCTTCCCTTTCCTCTTCCTCTTCTTCGTGTTAGCTTTTGTTCTCCCACTCCCATCACTGGCTTTGACTCTGAACACCTTCCTCCGTAGACTTGATACACCTCACTATGTCTTGTTCCCCTAATCTGTCTCATTATGTTCCAGTTATGCTGTTGAGTCTCGCACAGTGTGTTCAACTGTGGCGCAGGGAGACTAAAATCAGGTTGAGACAGAGTAATTCCGAACCGACGTAAAGTTCGAGACTTTCTATCTCCTCCTGTCCTTGATCAGTCTCGCTAATGGACGGAACTCATTTTCCTAAAAGCTCTTTTGAAACTCGTATTTTTCACCAGGATTATATTTCTTTATCGAAAGTTTCCCCCCTCGTAGGATAGGTCATGCAGCACGCAAAGACACTCCCTCAGCAAGTGTGATCGCCTTCGTGATTCATTGTGTTGGAGACGTCCTGATGTGGGGTACAGCAAAGGCGAAGTTTGGGAGGCCAGGTCCTGATTGCGGCACGCCCTCTCGTGAAGGGAAAATGGACCATATGGTGAAGTTATGTTAGTGTTATTATCAATTCATCGTTTTGGTATGGGATGTACACGCCCCATCAAGGCCATCTCATCAATGCACAATATTCCCTTTTCTCTTCAACCTCACAAACCCTCGTACCCATTTTTCTTGGTTCGCTTTCTCCCCCATCCCAGTTTTCTTAGTTTTCTTTCCCTAATTCCCATTTTCTTAAATCTTCCCCTATTTGTTTTCTACTGTTTCTTACCTTCATCCCCGCTTTCTGCTGTGACTGTCCCACATACACGTTTTCCACAATCTCAGTCCCATATGCCCGTTTTCATCAGTCATCCCCACACCCGTCTTCTTTTCACACAGATGGGAGACCCGCATCTTCTGTTTATCTCGCTTGTTTTTTCTAGCAATTTTGATGTCAGGTCATGGGGCGTGGAGGGGATATTGCCTCCCGCTCCTCTTCTGTTACCCAGCAAAACATCTGTGTCTCCCCCAGCGGCCACTACCCATCTTCTGTCTGCCTCCCGAGAAGAATATGATTCCCACGTACACCAAACACGGTCACAATGATTCCCATGTACACCACATACGGTCACAATGATTCCCACTTACACCAAACACGGTCACAAATTTACACCAAACACGGTCACAATGATTCTCACGTACACCACACACGGTCACAATGATTCTCACGTACACCACACACGGTCACAATGATTCTCACGTACACCACACACGGTCACAATGATTCCCACTTACACCAAACACGGTCACAATGATTCCCACGTACACCACACACGGTGACAATGACTTACTGATGACAAGTTTTGCAGTGTTGTACAGTTCCTGATGTTTCTGATGTATTATCCCTTGTGTCCAGATGATGGATGGAGAGGTTTCCAGCCACAATATCTGCCTTCCAGTAAACCATTAAACTTGTTGTTGAAGTTGTTGAATTTTTTTATTAATTTGAAGTAATGCAGGCTGTATGGGCGCTCCGCTCCATACATTCGCGTTCTGGTTCCATTTGTATTGTTTTTTATGGTCTGGTCTTCCGGGCAATTTTTCTTCCCCACTTTTTTTCTTCAGATTTGGGCGTAGCTTAGCAAGAGGCGAACGCCGTCCTCTATGGTGTCCTCTGCGAACGATCGTGACAAAATTTCTTCGACAAGGACTTTTGAGACGCTCTCAGCCAGAAGAACAGACTCTGGCCTGGCATGTTCTTTGTTCTGTTCAGGTCGCCAGTCTCTCTTCCATTTATTGTTCATGTATCAGAAGGGGGTACTTTTATCCCCTTGCTTTCAGGCTTTTCGGCTCTCTCAGCTTTGGGTGGAACTCTGTGCCCCTTGGACTGATTTAATTAATGTGAGCCAGATGAGTCTGACCCACTTTTGGGAAAAGACAACAAAAAAATTGTCGAACGAAAATGAATTATATTTTATATTTATCCTGTGTGTGTGTGCGTCTAACACAACCAAGAAAACGGTAAGCTGGTGCAGAATTGATTCTGGATTTAATCTGTTCCAGGAGAGAACAAAAAATTTAACCTTGGAAGCCCCGACTATACATAGACATCTTCCACATCATAATACTTCGTTTGATTCAAACAATAACAGTCCTTTGATATCTCTCTTTTTCTCACACGAAAATCAAATCAAGTTCCTTGTAAGAGTTTTCTCTCCACTGTGGCAGATATATATATATATATATATATATATATATATATATATATATATATATATATATATATATATATATATATATATATATCTGCCACAGTGGAGAGAAAACTCTTACAAGGTCTTTCCATTTATAGACACGCCAGAGATCCATCATTTTCCATGCCAGTAGTAGTATCGTATTTCCTGTGTGAGAGGAAACGCGTCAACGCAACCTGGTTTAGCGAGTCCTTTTTTTATCACAAGATAAAAAACCGAGTTTTTCTGTTGTTGCGTATTACTGATATTATTAGTAACTTTATGTACTTCTGTAGACACCACAATAAAGACGGAAGTCTTTTCAAACATTCTAGTTTATGAGCTGAGTAAAGCTTGATCATCCTCATCATAGCTGTAACAACAAATTAGCTTTTGTCTTTTATTTCTACTGATTATCAAAGGCTTCGTAGAAATCAGTAGACTATCACTGCCTTACCATGAAAGAGAAAATGTTCAATAATCGGTTGCAGAACATAGAAGAAAACCTGCCAGTATGTGTGTGATGAAGGAGGGGCCTCTCTCTATAAAGCTTAGTACAGCTTTATCATCATGTTTCCACGCACGATAAGCTTTGCAGTTCTAGGAACTATGGCTGTCTTCATTATTTGAATGGCGAGTATTTACTTCCTTCATTTCCTTGTTAAACTGAGGGTAATGTTAAAAAGATTCTTACCCTCTCTCTCAAAGAGGGTAAGATGTTGACCAGTCCAATTTCCTTATTACCATACATATGTACTACTGCTGCTGTCGAGCCACCCTCGGTGCATACATAAACCACTCCTGTTTCCTTGTCCTCCTAGGTACATGTTGTGGGTAATGCTAAACCACTTGCCTCCTCCTTTCCTTACTTCATATTTCCGCCTCTCCAACATGCACAGAACCTTCTGTGACAACTATCACTCATGTTACACCTTCTGGTGTCACCGTGTTGGCACGTACCACCATCTCGTCTTCACGCAACAGCCAAACCAACACCTGATGAATTATTCAAGCAGGTGTCTTGACCGTTGTTCCTGTTGTTGTACCTTGACACAAGTAACAGGTGTTGAAATGCTCGGAAGAACATACAATGAAGAGGTGCTTTTTCTTCCTATTGTTAAGATTTCTATGATTTTCATCATCATCATCATCGTTGCGTGGCCTACACTTCCCATCCCTGCCCCGCCCATCCCGACACCACCCACCGCCCATCCCAACACCACCCACCGCCCATCCCAACACCACCCACACACGCAGCACCACAAACTCCCCCAGCACTCCCAATTTAGAAGGGAGTTCTCCCAAACAGAGCCACTTACTTTTCCCTAAATAAGGGAGATCCCCCCCCCCCTAAAGCCTCCCATTCCGTTACATATAAAGGGGGTTCTCCTCCCCCACAACCCCCCCGGCTGGACAAAACCCAGCAAGAGAGATTTAGTGTCACTTATGAGGAAAGTTTTGCTGGACATAAATCTTAAAGACAAGAACCAAGAACGGACCATGTGAGTCAGGGAGAGAGGCTTCCTCTGTAGTGCTCTTAACTACCCGGCTCTCTTGTCTTGTCTCCTAGTGCTCTCTCTCTCTCTCTCTCTCTCTCTCTCTCTCTCTCTCTCTCTCTCTCTCTCTCTCTCTCTCTCTCTCTCTCTCTCTCTCTCTCTCTAAAAGAAAAGGACAGTGTTAACAGTGACGTCAGAGGCGCGAAATAAGAAGCGAGTTTTTTTCTTTCTCGATCGCTTACCAAACTCGGATAACGATCATGAAACCTTGATCTAAATTCACCACTAATTCCATCTCACCTTATGGAGAACCACGTCGTTGTACGTCACGTCATTATCACAGTAAAACCCGAGCCTTCCATCATGTGACGTGAGATCCTTTTCTTATCTGGATGTCAGCGATGGGGTCAGGGGTGGGTGCCAAAGTTTAACATTAAGTAAGCCAACTTGTTAATAATTTCGTGACGGCAGACGAAACGAATTCGAAAATTGTTTGAAAAGGACTGGCATCGCCTTCGAAATCTACCGTCGTCAATAGATATAGATGTGTGTGTGTGTGTGTGTGTTGAAAAAGTTTACATTTTCTGTTTCACATAACGCCACTAATAACTTTTTTTGTCAAAAACACGAACCAACGAAAATAAGAGAGACAGAAATCGAAAACACATGTTCAGTTCCGACGAAACTGGCCATCGAAACTACAGCTGTAGATACAACTACATTACGAACTACCCCACCTGTAGTTCCCCCACCCATCAATGTGTATGACCTACAGGACCGACATATATATATATATATATATATATATATATATATATATATATATATATATATATATATATATATGTTTTTTTTGTTTTTGCTGGAACATAAATTTGCAAGTTGTTGACAGGAAGATGTGCTGTAGTGTTCACTCCTTGTTCAGCTGTCCCTCACCAGAGACACGCTCTCACCCGCGTGCCTACCAACTTGTCGAATAAATTGCAATAAAAGTCTAGAGAAAGTTACATGGTGCGTGACGCTGGTGGGTGACGCGCGGGAGGGAGTGTGGTGGGGAGAGAGAGTGTGTTTTTGAGTTTATCTATGGTGGAGGGGTTGAGGAGGGAGGGAGGGAGGGAGACATGATGAATCACAACCGCCCTCGAGTGTTGTTAACCGTGTCAGGTTGTAGATGTGTTGTTGTGTGTGTGTGTTGTGACGCAGCAGCGTCGTGTTACGGGTGTGTTACCAACGGCTCACGTACGGCAACTCGTCAATAACCCCCTCAAAAAATGTGACCAGTGTTACCAACGTCTCAGACTAACTTCGCCAACCGTAAACTTCATCGAGTGTTAAGTACCAACATCAGCAAGAACTAACTTCATCAGTTAATAACTTGTATCAACTTCATTCAATGTTTAGTGCTAACTTCACTAAAAAGTTTATTTCAGATATAACTTCATTTAGTTCCAACTTCATCAAGTACTGATTTCACCAAGTGCTAACTTCGCCTTCCAGTGTTATCACCAAGTGCCAACTTCACCAGATACTTCCTTAACCAAATACTACATTCACTATGTGCCATCTTGACCCAGATCTAACTTCACATACAACTAACATCAAAGACTAACTTCATCGTATAACAGCTTTACGAAGACCCAACCTTATAAAGTAAATGCTATATAACTTCACAACCAATTCTGGAACCCATTTGGAAGTCTCCTGAATGAGAACTGTTCTAAAACCAATTTCGGAACCCATTTAGAAGTCCTTACATCTCGATAATCCGAAGTTTGAGTTTCATTCCATCTGGCCATTATCACGATAATCTGAGGGACGCCTGTGGGAATTATCGACGCCTGCGTCTTCATGTGTCCTCCTCATGAAGATAATTACGGGAATTATAGTGATGATCACGGAATTGTTTACGCCTTTACTGCAATAATCTGTCGGGGAGGTTTATCTGCCTCGAGATAATCAAGTGATTACTACTGTCAGTGCCGCTGTGAGGCCTAATTGGGGTTGTTAGCGGCCAAACAAAGCTGTTCTTTATTCTTCGTTAGTTATGGTAAATGGTCATGATTGCGGTTGGTTACGATATGGCGATGTTTATGATTCCGGGAGGTCAAGACAAAGGAATGTTTATGGTTGGTGAAAAGATAGGAATGTCTGTGATCGTGGGTAGTGGGTAGGTAGAAATGTTTATGGTTGCGCAAGATACAGTGATGTTTATATGTGTGTGGTTGGTCAGGGCGAAGAGATTAATGTAATGCTTGGCCCTCTGTGTGTGTGTGTGTGTGTGTGTGTGTGTGTGTGTGTGATTACTGTATATGTGTTACAGGAAGGAGGAAGTTTTACAGTTGACTTTATGTATATAAACATGTCTGCACTCCTATGTAGGTACGTATGTATGCACACACACACACACACACACACACACACACACACACACACACACACACACTCACACACATGGCAGCCTTAGCCAGGTACCCATTTATCGACCAGCACCGATGGGGGGATGACAGTGCCAAGCCCAGCATCCGAACCCATGCGGGCCTGACGCCGGCCGGACTCGTGTTAACTCATGGTAACTTACGCTAACGTGCGCGCGCGCGCGTGTGTGTGTGTGTGTGTGTGTGTGTGTGTGTGTGTGTGTGTGTGGCCGCAGACAACTTTACAGTGGCAATTGTCTTCAAGTTCCCGCAGCTCAGGGGGGGGAGGGAGGGGATTAGTTAGTGGAATAATGGTTGTGTTATCCGCAGAGTTTTCCCGAAACCTGACTTCTTCTTAACGTTAGAAAATGGTTACGTGGGAGGGAGACTACAGCATTGCTCAGGGGCGCACACGGGGCGACATACACGCCCCAGTGGCTGAAGGAATACGTGTGGATATGCTTTTCTCTCACGTATTTGTGTGTATACGATACTTGTGTATATATCTGATGATTTTAAAAGAAATTATTGTTAACATAATCCTCCTATATATAATGTATGGTTTAAGTGATTTCTTTCTTTGTCTGTCTTGTTAGTTCGTCTGTCTGGCGCTTAGTTTGTACAACTTTCTACTGGTAGTCGACCTGTTTATTTCTCAGTCTGTCTGTCAGTCGGTATAACTCTTGGAAAAATAATCCCTTGATTACAAAGTCAATTTGTAATGACGCTCATGGGGCAAAGGAATGACACTTGACAGTCATCGAAGTTCTGGCTCACTGCGCAGCCAGAGAACCAGCATTTCAGTGCCTGTCAAGTATCACTCCTTTGTTCCCAGATAGATGTCTTTTATTTATGCCTCGTCCATCAGTGGACTACTAGCGTTCAGTTCACACACATACAACCTCTCCACCTCACACCTGACACCTGACAACACGTAACCAACACGACTCGTTCTTCGTAACTAGATTTTCCTGTGGTGGGCCCTACGCGCTACAGCCCTGCTATCTTGGCAAAATCTCGTCTTAGGTGTAAATACGTAAGTACTGTAGCACTTTCCTCTGCGTTTTCGCTATCTGTCTGTCTATTTATATATCTATCCAATCTATCAGTCAGTGTTTCTAGTTATGTATCCACATCGTAATGGGGCAAATGAAAACCCTCTTGAAACTTAGCTAATCCAACACCATTGCAATATAGTCTCCTCCTTCCTCCTCTTCCTTCATATCCTCTCAACTCAACCCCTGCCCTTCCTCCTTGGGGTCAGATGATGGACCTGAGCCAAGGTTCTGCTCCCTACATCAAGCTAATAATAATTCAGCAACCTCAAATGACCCGCTAGAATGCCTAATTACATTAGCGGGTCGGCAATTAAGGTCTGGTTTTTAAATGGTGCTATTAACATGATTTAGGGACGAGCGGACGTGAACCACCATCAGTTCGGGTCAGATTACCACCACCGCTGGTGCCCCGCATCACTACTGAAGGTGGTAATGTTTTGAGGCTGTTGTGTGGAGAGTGAGGGAGGCAGAGGGGTGGGGAGAGGGAGGGATGGCGGGGTAAGGGGGTGTTGCCATGCGTCTACCGTCATGACATATCTTCATCTCAGTTCTCGTCATCATTTGGCTGCTTCATTCTCACTCGTGAAGTGTTTTTTGTATGGATGGTGGGAGGTGAGGCTGGAAGAGAGAGAGAGAGAGAGAGAGAGAGAGAGAGAGAGAGAGAGAGAGAGAGAGAGAGAGAGAGAGAGGAGTGATGGATGACGGAGAGATATAAAGAATGTTGATGACGTCCCAAGTGTGTAATTAGCCATATGCACTTTACGGGGAGGGCGTTTTACACTCGTGGTGACCCATCTCTTGGACAGTGTCTACTGTCACTGACATCATTGTTATGTCTGCATTAACCGTGTGTGTGTGTTGTGTGTGTGTGTATGTGTGTGTGTGTGCGCGCGCGCGCGTGTGTGTAAACACTACTCTTTACTCTCTCTCTCTCTCTCTCTCTCTCTCTCTCTCTCTCTCTCTCTCTCTCTCTCTCTCTCTCTCTCACTCACTCATCATGAGACATCATGACAGTAATACGACATGTAATGTAAAAGTGAATCCTGATCGCCTTGTCATTGGGATCTTAAAATGGCGCCATTTAAAAGGCCCGGCCTTCATTATGGAGCCACTGATGCAATCATTTCACCTGACGGGGTCATCTGATGGTGCTAATGAATGATTATCCTCAGGCAGAGGACGAATGATCGGCAGGTTCTGTCGTACAGGAGAGAGAGAGAGAGAGAGAGAGAGAGAGAGAGAGAGAGAGAGAGAGAGAGAGAGAGAGAGAGTGAGTTAAGTGGGAGAAATGAGGAAAGAGAATGATCTATTCATGATCTGTTCGGAAAGCCATTTACTAACACACGAAAATTAACAACACATTTAGCTACGACTGTTAATCTTATTGTGATTATGTTAAATGATTACATATATTGTCCTGTGTCGCCTCAATTGTTTTTGATAATGCATCCGACTATCTAAATACGTTTTAAACTTTGCCATCAATAGCATTTTGCACTGCAAATTGCTAGTAATTCTCAATCGCATTTTATACATTAATTATTAATGGTATTAATTACACTTTATTATTATTTGGGGGGCTAACACAGTTATTCCGGTGTGATTATAAATCTAATAGGTGATAATTATATATATGTGTGTGTGTGTGTGTGTGTGTGTGTGTGTAATTACCTTTTTGTATTGTACGAGGAAGGTAATTCTACATCCACAGTTTCATCGCTCACCCTACACTATTCCTCCATTAATGTTATAGTATAAAAGTATTTATTGAGGTTTTCGAACACGTCAGGTAGCCACTCTCATATCAAGGCTCTGACCTAGCTACTAGGTCAGGTCTGGTCAGTGACAAGAGTGAGGGCTTCGGGTCTACGCTTGGTCGTCGTCGATGTGTCGTTGACGGCTTGGTGAAGGCTGAGGCTATGGTCGTGTAAGCCAGGCTCGTGTTGTCGTGAGTCTGAGCGTTAGCGTTCATTCAGCCGTGGGCTAGTACGAGTCTGGGATGAAGGTAGTCCCTGACCTCACGCGTCTGGTGGCTCAACTCTACTGACAGGAAAAGAAAAATAGAAATGGTCTAAAAACCAGTTGATTCTTACGTACAAATTGCTAGATCAACAACTTTGTCCCCTGTCATCATACTCTAGGCACACCGTTCCTTTAATCAGATGACGAGTTGTTTATACGTTTATGAATTAGAGATAATCTATAAACATTTAAACAAAAATACGTGATTCAGTTTGAATGCGAAACCGAATTATAAGATGCAGTGATACACTCCAAAAACATTCGTCTCTCTAACTCACAAAACAGTAACTTTTCGTTTTATAGTCGATTAGAAATTAAGTTTAAACTTCACCAACTTTGTGAATTCATGAGTAGTTGTATTATTAGCAAGAAAAACTGGAGCAAGACCTGGAAATACTGACAAGAAGGGCTCAAGGGTTTGCCACACAGACATTCAGCCGGATTTACTGGACATTTTTTCCACAGAGTTTGCATGCGGAGGCGTTTTTTCAAGGCTGAATATCATGAACATATTCTTTTAGATTCTCAGACCTCTAATGTAACCCGAGTTAAAAGGAGTAATTTTGGGGGATATTTCAAGGTTGTGGTGCAAGGTAATTCAGAACGTAAGGTTGCACTGACAGATATAAAAGATGTGATTTTCGCCTCTTGTGCATTATGTTTCTTCTTAACAAAGTGTTTGGAGGAGAGTGTGTGGAGAGGTGTGTGTGTGGTGGCGGCCACGTCAGGATATGTGGTGGCTGTGCGTCTCGGAGACTTGTGGGACAAGTATACTTCTTGCTGCTGTATGAGGTCTACCCACGCAACGCAAGAAACAAATTCACGCATAAACACGCGCAAGAACACAAGTCTGACGCTGTCAACAGTGAACGAGGTTCTTGAAGAGATAGACACAGCATCAAGAGACCGCAGCAAATATAGTTAAACAAAGAACTTGACAAAAGATGATAGACTGTACTACAGCAATATACTACATCATCATAGTTAACGAACATACATAGCTATAAAACTTCTGGATGCCGACAGAGTAAATACAAGTTTCAAAAGTTATTTGATAACGGATAAAGTTCAAGTGGGTTGGTCTCCACGAGCGTAGGACTCCCTCTTCCTCTCCCCGTACTGTAGAAACGGGTCATTGCACACAAAAACAACTACGAATACACACACTCCAACAACAACGGGCTCCCCTACAACATACACACACTCCAACAACAGTGGGCTCTCCTACACCGCACACTCTTCTCGCATACTCTCCCTAGAGAACGCCCCCTACTCAAACCCTCTCTCTCCCTCACTCGCTCTCCCGACATAACTTTTGTAGAATTTTTATCGGTATTCATTTCAGTCGCCTGAGGTCGACCAGGGGTGGCTGAACAGCCCCTAGAGAAGTGAACAAGTTGAACCCTGTTAAAGGAAACAGGTCAAACCGTTATAAGATACGTCTAACCCTGTCAAGTAACAGGTCAACGCTTTATAGTGACTAATACAGACTGCTTTTACAAGAAACTACAAATAAAAGACTGAGATTAAAATACGCACCGAAATCAGTTTGTACAACGGACTGTTTTAAAGAAGATGCATTTCACCAGCGGAAATTGTTTCAACTGAAAGTACTCGATTAGAACACGGACCTTGTTCCTATCAGATGAGATGGTTGTCGAGATCAAAGGTTGTATAATTATACGCAACACCTTTCCAGGTCGAAGGACTCAATGAGGAAGAGAGATCAAGTTTTGTTGATCAGATTTCAACGTGAAGATCTAAATTATCTGAGAAGACAAAATAACGAGCCAGCCGCCACTTAGGAGAGGGACAGACGAACTCTTTGTCTTGATGAGGTCATTACTAAGTTTCGGAGGATAATTAGTTCTATCGATTATCTGGGAATTATCTGACAAGTGTGAGGTGTGTGGGTGTTGGGTCTGATGGACCAGGTGTCTGGGTTTAGGAGGGGAGGGAGGAGGGGAAGGGGCAGGTGTTGAGTTTGATGGTAAGGTATTGGGTATGTCGGGTACGTTTAATCTGTCCCACAAACTACCATAGGTGGACCTTAATAGTACTTTTTACGCTGAATTCAAATGTGCTTTTTAGAATTTTTCCATCCGTCATGGTATTCAATTGACAGAGCAACTGAATATGACGATATTGTCATGCGTATATTTCGTTCATGAATAGGGCTGGTATTACACTGCAAAAAACGTACCTCTGAAATGTACAAGTGTACGATTTTCGGCTATGTTTGGCCTCAGGAACATTCCTCCTCAGTGTCCAGCGGTGATCTGCCAACATAGAGGGGCTCCACTTTCCTTGGTCCAAAATGTCCTGGTGAGATCTTTCACCATGTTGATCATTGACTGACGCAAGATTTTTCAGGACAAAGTCTAATTGCGAGTCCAAATAGTGGATGTTTAGACATATTGCCTCAGCAGATGTGGTTCACTTGAAGAACGGCTTGCAGCAACTGTTGGATCCATATTGTCCTTTACTTGGTCTACTTGCTCATCACCAGACTCATCGCCAATCAGTGTCATGTTTCTTACAGGCTCTGACACAGGTGATTCCTGACTGTGAGGTACTGGTAAAGTGATATATTCAACAGTCTGCTTGGATTCTGATGTTATACCATTTAACAGTAGGCTTGGATTCTGATGTTATACCATTCAACAGTAGGCTTGGATTCTGATGTTATACCATTTAACAGTATGCTTGGATTCTGATGTTATACCATTTAACCGTAGGCTTGGATTCTGATGTTATACCATTTATATTTGTCAGGCAAGAGTAGCAATCCGAAGCGTGATCTTTGGTTTCTCTCTAAACCATAGGAATGGCAAAAGGGCCTACGGCGGGCATGAACCTTTTGCTCATGTTGTGAGGAGCTTGATAAATGTGACACAACCAATACGGGAAGGGACCCAACTTTTATCCTGGTCACCCACTTTACTACCGAAGTAACGCTCACAGCATTTATAGTGAGGGATGTGAAAGCACGTTTGACGATAGGAATGTCAATTCACCGCAGATGTCGCAGAAAGAATCTGGACTATTTACTCAGTTTCTGGGCATTATAACGGTGGATGGGGTATCAGCACAACACTGGAAGACACAAAAGCACAATCTGTCACCAGAGTAGAAGAGACACTGTTTACACGTTGAGTTCTGGCCTGCATCTGACTGGGAACTGCTACTCAAGGAGTTGCCACTCTTTCAGTGTCCCAACATTTCGTGTTTCTGCAGACCCCTGGTAACTCGTTGATGTAGGCTTGTGCTTTCAAAAAGAAGCAATTGCACTTCACAAACAATGAAAATTGCTGTGTTTGTTAAACCTTTTGTTTCAAATGCTCCCTAGAGCGCTGGTGCATATGTGATGTACGTAACGATATGCGAGTATGCTGGAACCAATAAATATTAGTGATAAATTCTGAAAACATATTTGGAATCAGCGATCAAAAACATATGAACCAGGCCTCAGGAGGACCAGCCGGGTGACGCTAGCTAAAGACATGATGACCAGACGGTCGTAAGGCCGACCGTACAACAATGTGTGCCGTCATTGCCGCGAAATGGTCGGAAATTGACCGACGTCCGAGTGTCATATTGTACAATGCATTGGTGCTTGCGCGCGGGATGAGAACGTACACTATATACTGAAGAGTGTACCCCTGTGAACTTCCCATACATTACATACACAATACATGTACAATACATAAACATACGAACAGACCTAAAAAAAGAAAAACGCATTTTAGTAAGAAAAATCTTACTGCCGTATTTATCTCAAAGAATAATGACGATGATAATAAACACGGCAAAACTTAATGTTTGGCAGCTCTGGTATCATTACCATAATAAACACGGCAAAACGTGATGTTTGGCAGCTCTGGTATCATTACCATCCTCCCGTCTTGCTCCGTTATCCAGCTACCTGCTGGCCACTAGTACTTGCTGCGCGACGTATCTGAGCAGTGCATCACATACGACGCAGGAGAGCTGTGTGGGTCCTCCCACCTCTCTTAAGAGTTGTCCCTCTTGATGATTTACGTTCATTAGGTTCCCGGAGTAAGAGGCCACAGGTAGAGAGAGAGAGAGAGAGAGAGAGAGAGAGAGAGAGAGAGAGAGAGAGAGAGAGAGCACTAGGAGACAAGACAAGAGAGCCGGGTGGTTAAGAGCACTACAGAGGAAGCCTCTCTCCCTGACTCACATGGTCCGTTCTTGGTTCTTGTCTTTAAGATTTATGTCCAGCAAAACTTTCCTCATAAGTGACACTAAATCTCTCTTGCTGGGTTTTGTCCAGCCGGGGGGGGTGTGGGGGGAGGAGAACCCCCTTTTATCTTGGGAGGGATGAAAGAGGGGGGGTTATGGGGAGAGGCTCCCCCAGTCTGCGGAGGGCTGTGAGAGGCTACTTGGATGGGGCTTTAAGAAAAAGTTTGTGTGGGTGGTAAGTGAACAGGTGTAATATATATATATATATATATATATATATATATATATATATATATATATATATATATATATATATATATTGTGTGTGTGTGTATCTTTGTGTGTCTTTGTTTAAAAATCCAGACGAAGAAACGCTTAAGAACGCCAGGAATTATAATATCAAAAGTATAAATTTTGTCTCTCTTATCTACTTGGAGATAAAGAACCGTTCCCTTCCGTGGCCAGACGAACACCCGCTAAACTGCTGCTCTGTCATACCCCACACACACTAAACTGCTGCTCTGTCATACCCCACACACACTAAACTGCTGCTCTGTCATACCCCACACACACTAAACTGCTGCTCTGTCATACACCACACACACTAAACTGCTGCTCTGTCATACCCCACACACACTAAACTGCTGCTCTGTCATACCCCACACACACTAAACTGCTGCTCTGTCATACCCCACACACACTAAACTGCTGCTCTGTCATACCCCACACACACTAAGGCGGAAAGGAAAAGACAATGGTCTGAAGGTATCAGAATAACAGCACACTTTACAACTCTGTATCGTTTTCCTTCTGATCAATGTTAGAGGGGCGCATCCTTCACGTATATGTCGTGTTTACTGTGAAGGATTACTATTTCATTCTACCATCAGAACCTCCTGAGAGACCCAGAATGACGTCCTGTCGTCCAGTCTCGAGAAAGGACTTTAATGGATCCTTCCTTCTATGTATGCACGTGTCACGATACAGGAGTTATGTATCACGTCCGGACGGGTGGGCTGTATCCCCTCGTACTATAGACCTGGGTGACCGTAAATCGCAGAGTCGGGTACCTACACGGCGAAGGAAAATTTAAAGTTCCTTACACCGTGATCATGGAACTTATAGGCCCTTACACCGTGGTCATGGAACTTGAGGGCCCTTACACCGTGGTCATGGAACTTGAGGGCCCTTACACCGTGGTCATGGAACTTGAGGGCCCTTACACCGTGGTCATGGAACTTGAGGGCCCTTACACCGTGGTCATGGAACTTGAGGGCCCTTACACCGTGGTCATGGAACTTGAGGGCCCGTACACCGTGATCATGACACATGCATGATACAGTCTGTGTTGTACCCTCCTCAGAACAGCCTCTTTTCCGCTATTGTTGCTCTCACAGTTATCTTCCAACTCCATGCCGGTTGAATATCTTCCCCTTCATGTCAAGAAGGGGCCCATTAATCTGTTTTCTTCACAGTCTCTTTAAGCAAGACACTCGCATTGCATTCTCTTTCCAATTTTGGCAGAGGGGAAAAACAAAATTGCCGACAGTGTAAAGAAAAAAAAGGAACACAGGTTTCTTTTTCCAGGTTAGTAAGAAGGCGGGTAACGAGACAATGGCGAGCTGCTGGTCCTTGTCTGTTCTACAAAGGTGTGGGGAGGGAGGAAGTGTTCCTCCCTCCCCACACTGACCAACATTACGAAATTGGCCAGACGGTGACTGAACGCAACGTTCAACATGTGTCACAGTCCATTTTCGTGTCAGAAACTCTGAAGCAGTTTCCTCCTAACCCTAGGCTACTGGAAATACCTCCCTATCTCCCTTCTCTTCCTTTTCACCTTACCATTGCGATAGTTTGATTAATAATGAACAAAATCATTCTGCCATACGGGGGTCATTTTTAAGTTGCGTCCCCACATCCATGGTTCTTCACTTGTCGTCCAGGGTCTGTCCCTGATAATACTATTCCTCTTCGCATCAAGACGTCAGAACCCGGCGGTGGAGGTGATCGAAACCGATTGTGAAACATTCTGAAACTTTAACCTATCAAACACGAAGGGAAAACTTTCCATACAGAAACAAGTACAAAAAAAAAAAAGATATTTTGAATTTCTAAAAAGCTTTTAGGAAGATGAGGCGCGTCCGTTGCACTGCCTCTTTAATGGAGAAGTGAGGAAGAGAGAGAGAAAAATTCTCAAAATTCATGTCAAAAATTACTACTACTACTCTCTCTCTCTCTCTCTCTCTCTCTCTCTCTCTCTCTCTCTCTCTCTCTCTCTCTCGCCTAGAGGGTTGATTAATGTGCGTAGCCTCAAGATGATGTAATGAGTAATGAATGGTACGAGGAAATGGTTATTTGCATAGGCTTGAGAGTGATGAATGAAGGTGGATTATCACCAGTGGTCCACCTGCATATGAACACGAATAATTGTAACTAATGGTGTGTGTGTGTGTGTGTGTGTATATATATATATATATATATATATATATATATATATATATATGTGTGTGTGTGTGTGTGTGTGTGTGTGTGTGTGTGTGTGTGTGTGTGTGGAAATACACAGTTTGAGGTATGAGAGAACTGGGAGGTCATGATGATTACTAGTTAACTGATCATATCAGAGCTCATATGTCTGTAAACACTGCCTCACCGCAACACAAAACTGGCGATCACACTCACAAGTGACGGCCACGTATCTTGCGAAGAATGACCCGGATGTAAGACCCCACGAGCCTACGTAGTACTCCATCACCGTACTGTACAAGTTGGTAATTACACACACACACACACACACACACACACACACACACACACACACAAACCGGAACTTCAACACAGAATACCTGATCTGCAACTTTTCCCACTGACATTACTTGAAAATGGAAAAAAAAAAATCCATGAAAATAGGCACTGCAGAAATAAAAGCCTTCACCACCCAAGAATTTTCCCGAGGCATTCCAAAGATGATGATAATTTGCTTCCAAGAAAAAATGTCCTCTGGTTGTGTCTCTATTGAGTCAACTCAAGTTTTGGACAACTTCCTAACTGAGAATGTGGCGTTCTGAAGCGAAGGTCGAATGTCACTCGAAAGTTTTTAAGTGTAACGACCTTAGCTGTGAACAGAAGCATGTTTATGTTGGGTCTGGGAAAGCAGTTACAGTCTTGTGTGTGTGTGTGTGTGTGTGTGTGTGTGTGTGTGTGTATATATGTATATATATATATATATATATATATATATATATATATATATATATATATATATATATATATATATATGCTCCTGACCCTGATGCAATCCCGGGCTGACCAGGTTGGAACGCACAGGTTCAAATTCTGGTTGCGGTATTCTGTCCACAGCCAACCCAGCTGTTCATCCACCCAAAGGGGTTGGTCGATGAAATGGATACCTGGTTTAGGCTATGAACAGGTGTTACCGAACTCCACCAGTATAACGTTACACCGAGAGTGAGAAGTCACCTCTGGCGAGGTCGTTTCGTTGTCAATAGACGTAAAGGAAGAAGAGTCCCGTAGGAGAACTTTTCAGTCCAAAGGAGCCCATGAATCCTTGCTACTGATTGCTGCGCAGCCTCAGAGTTGCAGGAGCCCCACAAAAGAGGTTCCAGTGTTGTCATAATCATGATAGTAGGAATGATAACGGTGATAATACAAACAGCAATGGTAATCATGATAATAATGACAGTAACAACAACAATAATAATAATAATAATAATAATAATAATAATAATAATAATAATAATAATACAAGTTCATGAACGTACATATTTTGCGTACACACATGCATATACTTAAACCTTTGTGTACGTATCGGTACTTACCTGTCATCATTCACAAGAACCAACAGGTCAACACAGGTATGTCCAGACTCCAGAGTTGTGGAGCGAACGTTCAGCCAGATCAGGGTCACACCGGAGCGTCACATTGGACGACAATATCTGTCGCCTGTCAATCTGGGCCACTTAAACAAGTTTAGGGAAGAAGGGGTGCTGGGATGGTGTCGGATCTCTCTCTCTCTCTCTCTCTCTCTCTCTCTCTCTCTCTCTCTCTCTCTCTCTCTCTCTCTCTCTCTCTCTCTCTCTCTCCTCTTTTTCTCTCTCATTAGCCCATTACGGCCGCTGATTAGTTTTTAAGGGAGAACTAATTAGTTGGTAAAGTTTGGGATAATATGATTACCAGTTCTGTACGACTCCATCTGGCCAGTGAAAGTTGGGAAGTTTCCAGGTGGGAAGAGTATGGTCTGGGGAGAGGGAGGGAGAGTGACTGTGGAGAGAAGGAGGGAGAGTGGCTGTGGAGAGAGGGAGGGAGAGTGGCTGTGGAGAGAGGGAGGGAGAGTGGCTGTGGAGAGAGGGAGGGAGAGTGGCTGTGGAGAGAGGGAGGGAGAGTGGCTGTGGAGAGAGGGAGGGAGAGTGGCTGTGGGGAGAGGGAGGGGCGACTGGGTGTCAAAAGGGGTAGAAGGGGCAGTAGCGGGAACAGGTGTGAGAGTGGGAGGGGAACAGGACTGTAGCAAGAGCCTGGGGGGTAGGTGGAGGTACGTGGGAAGGACAGATTACAGGGGAAGTGGTCGTTCATGATACCGTTACCTCCTGCAAGAAAGCAGACGGGGTTCTGAGCCCCTCGTCACCAGAGACACAGACAGGTCAGTCCGTCAGAAGGCACCTCGGGGCCCCGTCCACCGCTGATAAGGAAGACCACGCAGCGTGGAGAGAATATACTGCCATGGGAATTCTAGAGGAAAGTGTGACTGATAAGATGCCTCCTTACCTGATAACGCTGCGGTGTACTCTGGAGACGAGGCCCCACATCTGAAAGAGAGGGGGGGGGGAAAGACGTTGAATTTTGAACTTATTGGATTTTGTGAAGCGAGTCTTTCCTCACTGAACGGGTTTGATTAGTGATAACTGATATCATTAAAATTCTTGACGACCTACGATTCAATGACATCGAAAGGCCATTGGACCATTTAAAATTATAGGACTTACGCAGTCTGGGGTTTGCGCTCCACACAGCAGCAAGAAAATATCCTTAACCACACTGTAAGCATTCCAGCCCTCCCGACGATGCTACACCCTCCTAACACCTACACACAGTGTGTATGTATATATGTATTCATGGATTGTTGCTTACGTACCTTGTGTCACCTTCCTACAGAAGATGTGGTCTACCATGAGATACGAAGATGTGACGACATACAGGAGAGTTAGAACACTATATACAGATACCAAGATCAGCGGGAGGCATGTGTGAAGACTCTCTCTCTCTCTCTCTCTCTCTCTCTCTCTCTCTCTCTCTCTCTCTCTCTCTCTCTCTCTCTCTCTCTTCCGTGTCTTTGAGTTGTTCCAGTAATGTTCCCATCCTATAATTTGGCGCCTGACACGAGCAGACTTTTATGTCGCTTTAAGGTTTTTGTACGTGCTCAAGAGGCCAATCTATTTTCATTTACTTGAGCATTTTCTACTTTTTCTCGTATGCTGCTATTGCAAAGTAAGCGAGAGATACGTCTCTTCTAGAATTTTAGTCGTTTCGCTGATGCGCAGTTTCACTTACAGTTTCAGCCGCGAAAATGTCGAGATCTTGGGGGTCGGGAGTTCCTCGAATTATTTCGATTTATCGCCAATCGTCGCCTCACACGCCTGACGCGGGGGATTTCTGGCGCGACACAAAAATTTATGAATTTCCCAGTGACGTGCCCGACGTGCGAGCCTCGTGTCCTTCACATACTCACGTCGACAGAGGTGCGGTGGAAAATGTAAGGCCTATGGGCCACAACGCGCTACATGTCCGACGTCGACTGAATATTAATTAGCTCGTCACGAGTGAATGAAATGGAATATCTCTGTCGCTCTCTCTCTCTCTCTTTTTTTTTTCCTGGAGCAGCGGTACAGGGTGTTGCTTTCGAGGTCGGTGCTCGGCTGGCATCTGGTGTGTACTGGCCTTCATTATCCCATGGGGTAGGCCAGTCGCTGTTGTGAGGGACCGGAGGCAGAAATAAATGAGAGCAATGCTGGCGGGAGTTATTGGGCGTCGGTGGGCCCTTTTTGGTGGATCTGAACCAGTGTCGAAGAATTCCTTTTCCTAGTTCCCGTGACTTATAGGAGAGAGGGAAAACTCTGAACTGATAAAATTCTTCCTTCATCCAAGGAGAGAAAAATGATTACCTCCGAATGTTGCTGTTTTTGGTGAACGTCCTGGAATGTGAACATGATGCCGTTCATCATTGTTGTTATTTGATGGACACCCGAGTCTGGTGTAAACACAACAATAAGGAGAGCAGTGATAATATCAAATGTTGGACAAATATGATAATCGTGTAATGCAACACTCGACAGAGGTGTGTCAATGATGAGGCTTCAGCCAGGGAAGAAGCCATCCATTTCCACAATATCATGTCCAGGGTTTTCAAATCCCATTTGTCACGGATGCTAATCTATAAACAGCCCATTTTCTCACTATTCTTTCCTAGAAATGGGCACACCCTTTGCTCCTCCTTTGGCCTTAATTCTTCCATCAGCTCAAATTGTCTGTCAGATGATCACACAGTACTTGAATGCACGTGGAACGGCTCCACACAATGCACTTGGAACGACTCCACACGGCTGAACTGGTGATCCATCAAGACCTGATTCAAAATGTTGCATCATACCTGGAAGTAAAGAGAGACATCCTTATCAAAACCATGTCAAATCTTTGATTATGCCGAGAACGCAGACCGATCGGTCTTTCAAATCATCTAGAGGCCATTCACCTTTTCTCTGATCCCTTCGTGACGTTATTGAGAGAGAGAGAGAGAGAGAGAGAGAGAGAGAGAGAGAGAGAGAGAGAGATGGGAGAAGTATCTCTAAAATTCATGGTTTGTGAACTGCAGGTTTTCCTCCTGTAATTTCCTGTCCTTTAGGGGAGGAAGATGGACGGGCGAGGGTGGGGGGGGGGGGGCGAGGAGACAGGTGGGGAGAGAGAGAAAGACTAGGGACTGAGGCAGGGGAAGAGATGGGGCGAGAGGGAGGGAGGGAAGCAGAGAGAAGGGAAGAAGGAGGCGAGCTGAGGGAAGGGAGGGAAGCGGGGAGAAAGGCGAAAGGGGAGAGACTGGGCGGGGGTGCTGCTTGAGAGGATGGGAAGACTGAGGAGGAGTCTGAAAACGAGGGTTAAACATGTCGAGAAATTTGGAGTATAGTATATTCTCCTGGGGAGAGAAGAGGTGGGGAGGAAGAAGGGATATTTAGGTCTCAGAATGGGGAGAAGAGAGAGTAGCTAATCCTGTGGGAGAAGCGAGGTTCTAGGCCGAAGAGAGAGTTGGGTTGACTATGTCTGTGGGGAAGAAAGGGTGGGGATTATGGGGTTGGGAGAGGAGGGGGGGCGTCACTAGACCTATGGGAGAAGGAAAGCAGGTGTGTGAGGCGGGGTGATGAGGTTGGGAGGAGGGGTGACTACGCTTATGGGAGAGGGAGGGGATGATTGAGGCTGGTTGATGGATGGACAGCCTACGATGGATCGTCAATCAGGATCCATTGATTAACAATTTGTAAGGTCTGTGTGTGTGTGTGTGTGTGTGTGTGTGTGTGTGTGTGTGTGTGTGTGTGTGTGTAGATACCCTGCCGCATCCAAAGGGCTATCTATCTCTTCCTCTGTGTATCTGTCTACATATCTATCTGTCCATCTGATAATCCATCTTCTTGCCTGTCTGTGCGGCTTTATATATATATATATATATATATATATATATATATATATATATATATATATATATACATATATATTCCATGTGATCACTCCATTCTTCCAAGCATGACAGAGGTGTGAGCAAAACTCTAAGCAAATTACCCTGCTAGTGAAACGTCATGACATGATTGGTCAATTAACATTTCTTAATCAGAGACGATCCTCTTAATTACATACAATCCTCTTCCCAAGCGTGGAAACAACTTTCAGGTCCTCTTTCTTCCTCCTGTTTCTTACGTGAAGAGACTGTTGTACCGTTACGGGATAGGACGATCAATGGGGTGGATGAGAGGAATCAGCAAGATGGCAAAAAATGGAAATTTCCAGGGACGGTGAAGGAAAAGTAATAGGATGGGAAAGGAAAATAATGGGAAGGGAAGGTTTGTTTACGAAGCGTTGAGTGGGAGGGAGAGCACTGTTGATTATGCACCATGATGGATGGTCGACACACATGCAGAGAGGAGACACGCTAGAGGGAGAGAGGGAAGGCTATATATATATATATATATATATATATATATATATATATATATATATATATATATATATATATATATATATATATATATATATATATATATACCCTATTATCTCTCATCCATTTTAACATCCACTGAAGTGAGACTCCAGCAAGACAGTGAGCGAGACAGACAACACGTAGAGACTGCCTCACCAAGGCCACCCTTGAAGTCTCTCTGTCTCGGGCGGTTTACGAGACATCATAAAGTGAATCAAGCCATCCCAGCGGCGACTCAATTTTCGCCCCTCCACTGGGAGCAGTAAAGTATATATATATATATATATATATATATATATATATATATATATATATATATATATATATATATATATATATATATATATAATGGTTTGGACGTACAGAGAGAATAAGCGAGAGAACGTCGACGTGTCAGAGGTGGAGGGAAAAGGATAACGGGGGACCAAATTGGAGATGGGAGGATGGAGTGAAAAAGATTTTCAGCGATCGGGGCCTGAACATGCAGGAGATTAAAGACATGAACGGGACAGAATGAATTGCAATAATGTGGTATATTGGGGTCGACGTGCTGTCACTGGACTGAACCAGGGCACTTGAAGCGTCCGGGGGTAAACCACGGAAAAGGTCTGGATGTGGATAGGGAGCTGTGGTTTCTGTGCACTACACATGACAGCTGGAGAACGGATGTGGACAGATGTGGCCTTTCTTCGTCTGTTCCTGGTGCTACTCGTTAACGCGGGAAACGGCGATCAAGTTTGAGAGAAAGACATACATATTTATATCCTTGGGATAATGCACTGTCAATATGTGTGTCTATGTCTCTTGGCTTTAGGAGGACAGAGCTATTATTCTGCTCTCATATTTCTCATTTTCCAGTCTTGATTCTTATATATCTTATACACCCTAAACGTACACACACACACACACACACACACACACACACACACACACACACACAATGCTGGAAAGGTTTGGAGCGGAGTTACTGGAGAGTGTAACTGATTAAATAAAATACTATAGAGGGAGGCGGAAGTGAGGAAGTCAAGGAGGGAAGTAGTAGAGGGAAATAACTGTGGTTGGATGGAGGAGAGAGCCCCAGTGTGTGAGAAGGAGGGAACAAACCACCCCCCCCCCCCCAGTGTCGGGAGGGAGGGAAAGAGGAGGGAGCCCCGGACCTTCGTCAGTAAGGTGGAGGGAATATTTCCTTCCCCAGGGAGGGGCCGTAAACAAGGATGGGCAGGAGGACAATCAGAGCCGCCAAGACCATAAGGAGGGAAACCCTGGACAACGATTCCTCGGGAGAAGCCCTACGGCCGGCCACCATCAGCCTGGGCCCACGAGTGTAACATCATCTCGCCCAGATGAAGACGAACACGAGCCGCTCCTCTCTAATCATCTACGTCAGTTTCTATCAGGTGGACGAATCACGTCGCTAAAAATAAAATCACGATTTTAAGTTTCCATCATTAGACACGTCGCAAGGGATTTGCATAAGCTGGGGAAAATTATGGTAATTTCCTGTACGTAATGTATAATGTTACCTGTGTTCATCGTGCGAGGTGTCTGCTAAGTGCTTGCCCACACACTCCCACCTGCGAGACCGTCTCGTAAACAACTTGACAGATGAAGAAAAAAACACAAATAAGGTCTCGTAAAGGGACGTCCACACGCATCAAAACGACAACAAAGGCGGCCCATAAAACTGTTACACCCTGGAAGATACATAGATGAAAATTTCTCTAAAAATGTGACTCGTCTCTGCAGAATACAAGATGACGTCTGGCATAGATAATAATCTTTATGTTGCTTTATGCAACATGCACCACCAGTACTGCAGAAATGATTATGATCATCACACTTTGATTCATATGAAAAAATATTTTTCCCAATGTCAAAAAGGTTACCACTTTGTATAATCCATCACTGAAAAATAAAAGTTACCATAGTTTATTAAATAATTCTAAAATATCGAATGAAATGTTTCCCGGTGTTCATGACAGGTCAGGCGCATGACATGGCAAAAATTCATGAATGCTTCTAAACTCCCAAAACTCATGACAGATATAACGTAATGACGTGAATGACAGATATAACGTAACAACATAAGACAGTTGACTTTGATAAAGTAAATCGAGCATGATTATTTCTAAGGTATCTGTTTTACTGCATTAAATCTGAGCTAACAGAAGTACAACTGGTACATTTCTTTTCCAATCATAGAGTCAGATATCACCCCAGGTTCATTATGTATTCCTTGCGTACTCTATTTTGCTTCTCTTCAGATTTTAAGCGTCTTGAGCATTTCAAAATAGAAACCTGATTCGTATTGTCCTATGTGATGTGCTGATCTGAAAGGCAGTGCCCTTTCGTCTTACGGTAATCAGGAGAGGCTGCAGATTACCCAAGGTATCTATGGTTATGGAACAGCCGAGTCAGGGACCAACATTACGTCTGGAAAGATCGGCACACAAGAGAACAGTACATAACCCAAGATCTTGGGACATCAAGGTACATCCATCTGCTCAGGTGCGCAATATACCTGGCTGCCACCAGTCGACATTACACCTTACCTGGAGCCAGTCTCGTACGAGATGAGACAACGGAGGACAGTGATTCTGATATCTTTGCCTCACGTTCCTACTCCCTAACCGTACGAGTCTCACGTTCCCACTCCCTAGCCGTACGAGTCTCACGTTCCCACTCCCTAGCCGTACGAGTCTCACGTTCCCACTCCCTAGCCGTACGAGTCTCACGTTCCCACTCCCTAGCCGTACGAGTCTCACGTTCCCACTCCCTAGCCGTACGAGTCTTACGTTCCCACTCCCTAGCCGTACGAGTCTCAAAAGAGTCATGGTTACTGGGCCCACGAATATAACACGTTTCGAAGAAGGTTTGAAAGAAAAATATATGTCGAGAGGAATGTTGCCTGGCGTTCAAAGCCACCGTAAGGAACAGACCAGGGAATAAAACATCCCCTGTGAGCACGACAGAAACTGTCGAAGATGTCATTAAAAGATAAACCATTTTGAATCGTCACATGAGCCTTGACTCACACTATATCAAGACTCAATACCGGGCCGTAATTAGTAAGGAACAGTGAAAGGTTTCACCTGGCCATTCCCGTGAGGGAGATACGCTACCCAGGCTGTGTGAGCGTTCACCTGATGCCTGACTACTGGACACCACCACATTTACCGCCACTGACGACAGTCGGAGGGAGAAGGAAATAAGACTGACCAAAGATGAGAGCCATCGGGAAGAGCACACAAAACTTGCGGAAACTCGCGACCAACGCCACAAACAACACCTTCTCTCGGCCACTAACGAAACAAACAACAGGTCAAAGAAAGACAAACATTGACACAAGCACTGCCACCGCCAGAAGTTCCTCCAGGGTTTTTTTCCTAACATGATTAAACAAAAAGTTAACCCAACAGCTGACGGCTCTAATGAAAGGGTAAACATTTACTAAGAATGGTTAAACATGTACAGCGAGAGACTAAACATGGGTAATGAAAGGTCAAACATATACAATGTTAAACTGGTATAATGAAAGAGTAAATATGATGACGGTTCTCGAGGAAGGAGGAAAGGCATTCACCACGGCATACTTCCATAGATTTCATGAGAGAGAGAGAGAGAGAGAGAGAGAGAGAGAGAGAGAGAGAGAGAGAGAGAGAGAGAGAGAGAGAGGGAGAGATAGAGATAGAGATAGAGAGAGAGAATGTAATACGGTGCTGAAATCTACGGACTCTGTCACCCCCCTCTCTCTATCTTCCCCCTTACGGTCGATCTCATGGGCCAAATATACTAGAAATCCGCCATTATCTCACAATAGTTTGGCTGCTCACATACTGCGCCATGAGCTTAGAATTCTAGCAGCTTCTTAGTAGACGAGATACTAGCAAACGCTACTAGAGAGAGAGCTTAATGAGTGGTAAGAGTGAACGAGATTCCCTGCATATTTACAGGCGAAATAGGTTTCAGAGAAATACATAGGATGTAGCGGATATTTACAGGATAACGTCCAGATTTTCAGTTAAGTGGTGATTTACAATATATATTTAAGATTTACGAGATACATCCACGATTTAAAGAAACAGTGGAGATTGACACAATACAGGAAATAATTCCAGGATACAATGGAGTTATGAAATACAGGGGAGACTTACATGATGCAAGGGAGATTTACAGGATACAACGGAGATTTACAAGACATATTGTAAATTTCCAAGACACACTGGATACAGAAAATGGAACCAAAACATCATTGTAGTGGGGGGGGGGGGGGGGGGGGACGTACATGTACAATATCACTTTAAGTTTCGGTACGTTCCCGGATGGAAGACTCCCATATTGTACGTGAAATATGTTCGATATTAACAAAACGGATGAAAGAGCGTAAGAGACACAAGATAAAACACGGAAATGAGAGTCTTACAAGGATATTTAAACTTTCCGTACGGACGATTTGCCGTGAGACATACGAGGCGTTAAGGCCAACCAAAATATAGCGGGAAGAAAGTGTCGTACAAGACGGCCTCGTTATCGTACGAGTCACAAAGCCACACACCAGGCCGTGAATGAGGCTAATGGCTTGTTAATGTCTGTTTTAACGAGAGAACCATCGTTTGGAGCGGCTGGTACGGTGTTGTACGCTCAATAACCGCAGGGAGGCGGGGTCCTCCGGCCAATATTAATGGCAAGAAGCGACACTTTGGCAATTATCCATTGCTGAAGTAGACACTGGACCGCCTTGCCTGAAGTGCGATGACTCCGCCATCCCTGATGCTGCCATCTGTGGCTCTGTTGCCGAAGCTAATGCAAAAACAAATGTTCTTACCACCTTTGAGCACGTGGGGACGACGACTCTCATACACGTGAGACGGAGCAAGACAGTGCGAACCTCCAGTGGGGTCAGCCCTGTTTTGTCCAGTGGTGTCAGAACTGTTTTCTCCAGGGGGTCGGCACTGTTTTGTTCAAGGGGTCGGCGCTGTTTTGTCCAGGGGATCGGCACTGTTTTCTCCAGGGGTCGGCACTGTTTTGTTCAAGGGGTCGGCGCTGTTTTGTCCAGGGGATCGGCACTGTTTTCTCCAGGGGTCGGCACTGTTTTGTTCAAGGGGTCGGCGCTGTTTTGTCCAGGGGATCGGCACTGTTTTCTCCAGGGGTCGGCACTGTTTTCTCCAGGGGTCGGCACTGTTTTGTTCAGGGGTCGGCACTGTTTTCTCCAGGGGGTCGGCACTGTTTTCTCGTGGGCAGTCGGTCCTGCAGTGACGTATGTGAGCCTCACACAGGTGTTCGCCCAGTGCTCTGATCTTCATCCAATCAACGTTGAACATAAGCAAGTTTTGCCATGATGTTGACAGCATTCTGAAGTGTTGTGAAGGTTTCCCTTCTCGACTAAATAAGTTCCAAGTTACGTCTACCTCCGTCCAGTCAGCGCCAAGATAACTGTGGTCTCTACAAATCTGCTTTGACATCCTTCTCGAACGTTCTCACAGACACTGTCACAGTGGCTGCGCTGTCCAGTGAACGTCAAGGTACTTAAGTTTTCATCCAATCAGCTTTAAGACACTCGGTGATTTCATCCAATCAGCGTCGAGCTGCACCAATAGAAGAAGCCCCGGCGTCACGGGACCATGACAGTGATGACGTTGTTTGGTGTGTGTGTGTGTGTGTGTGTGTGTGTGTGTGTGTGTGTCGCTATACCTGACAACACTGTACACCTCTGCCACCAGCAAATTCACACAACTTTAAAATTCGAGAATAAGACCTGAAGTAATTTCGAGGTATAAACTTCTACTGAATTCTTAAATATCTCGAAAAGTTGCCGTTAGGCTGAACTCTCTCTCTCTCTCTCTCTCTCTCTCTCTCTCTCTCTCTCTCTCTCTCTCTCTCTCTCTCTCTCTCTCTCTCTAAAACACACACACACACACACACACACACACACACCTCCCTCCCTCCCTCCTTTCGAGACGGTAATGGCCAGACAACTGTATGTGTCTGGTGTGTGTGTACGTGTATGTGTTTGTGTGTGTGTGTGTGTGTTTGTACGTGTATGTGTTTGTGTGTATGTGTGTGAGGGTGTGTGTGTTTTGTGTGTGTATCTTTGGTCTGTTCAGTGCAATTTCCCGACCTCCATCCGCTCCGCTGGCCTTACGCCATCCCCCAGTGACACACTGAACAATATTTCAAGCGGTCTGTCGTGCGAACCCGCACACTTTTTGCAGCACATTTGGTGAGGCTTCACCTGGGGCCATTAGCCAGGAGTCGAGCGCCATTCATAGCGAACATATGTCTTTCCAAACAGTGTCAATACCACCCAAGACTCCTTCCCCATCCCATCCCATCGGGGTTGGGAGCTACAGTGTGGCCTCCACTATGAAAACACTTTTAAACTTGTTATTCGGCTCCTGACAAATCCTTCTGCTTAAGTAGCAGTACTTTAACACCCAGTTTAATCCTGATGAATCTATAGAAAACTTTTAAAGATCTCTCTCCTGACTTGCCCTCAGTGTTCTAGTTAAATATTCTCATCTTCCTGCACTCTTTCATTTGTGTGTGTTTGTGTGTGTGTGTACGTGTGTGTGTGTGTGTGTGTGTGTGTGTGTGTGGGTGTGTGCTTATCTGGGCAATCTCGTGGGTGCTTGTGCATATATATACTTGAATATTCCTCAACTCACTATGTAGATACATACATAATAAGTATACGCAGCTGCATAGGTGTTTACTTTTATTATGAAAGCCAAATATTAGCCTTAACCCTAAGACGCGTAATGCTCACAGCAAATCTCTTAAAACATCACTTTCCAGCATATATTACAAACTACACCACAGACTTTGTGTTCATATTTCTGGTATACGAAAGTAAATCAGTTATCAAAAATCTTCCTCATTCACTTCTGTACTTACGTGGTCATTTGCGAATTAACTCTATCCAGCAGTCGACTACTTGATCCTCTTTCTGTACATTGTCAACGAAATGAATGAAATTCAAATGAAAATTGCAAATAACGGGCCAAGTGCTTTTAGCGAAAGGTCTGTACTCCCTATACCCAAGAAGCCCTCCGATATTATCTGAATTTACCCAGAGAAAATTGAGGCAAATTTTGGTATAAGAACGATAGGATGATCCTTACCGTTCCTGTGACACACGGTCAAGGGTCATGCTTTAAGGCATAGGTCAGATGAGACAAGAAAGAGGAGGTGTACTGGGCGAGAAAATACCGACTTCTGCGTTGTTTGTTGTATCTTTTACACGCGGTAAAAGCAACACAGAGGAAGCAAGTCAAGATAAAGACCTCCAGTCTCTTGGAGTAACACTAGTGTACCGACGACTGGAGAGGTCGTGGTGACGTGGGGCGGGACGCGTCCCCCCCCCCCCCCCCGCCCCCCTCACGACTTCTGAGTTACTCTGGGGTCCCTGGCGAGGTGTCAGTGACAGGGAAGGTGAGGCCCCAGCGACACAGGCTGACAGAAGAGGACGGTGCGAGCAGGAGGACCTGGTCTCCGGCAGGCGGTGGCTGCTGATGAGTGAAGCATCTCTGAGGAAGGATCATGTCTGGGCTGGTGACTGCACGTCAGTCCTGTAGCAAATGTGAGGACAAGGAAGGTCCTCAGCTCCTCTGTGTACCCACACTAGCGCCACCCGCAGGAGGGGACCTGTGGCTGGTCATGACTGAGGACGATCTCTCGGAAAGTCTGGGAACACCACAGTCACTCCCCGGATACCAACCTCTTATTTCAAACGCGTCTTGTCCGCTGAGGAAGTTTTCCCGTGACTCTTTCCATACGAAAGTGTCGTCTGGAGGAAGGAAACTTAAAGAACGCGAGTTGTTCGTTGTTTTTTCTCATTCCGTCAGGGTCCTGCGTTCTGCAGGGCAGTAAACCCACACCCTCGACTCAGCTAGCGCCTAGTTACCCCCAGCTGTCAGTAATGTTAGGGTTGTCGTGTCCTCACCCCCTGAGACACTGCTCGCTAATCCAACCACGTATCAGGGGTTTAGCCTCGCCTGGAGGGGGATATAGGGGTAGGAACAAGGGAGGAGGCTCGCGGAGGACGATGACAGGGAGTTGAAGACCCGAACTAAACCCTGGCAACATCAGGGATGGATTCACGAGGCATGTAATATTCAGCTGGGACGAGAAGCAACAAGAGACAGACCTTACTGAGGACACATCCTCACTGGAAGCCTATGAGAACCCCTGAAGAAGCGTCCACGTTCAAGAGATGCACTTAAAACCCTTTGTCTCCCCATCCTTCCAGAAGGTAGAAGCATAAAAGGAGAAAATCAGAAGCATAAAAGGAGAAAATCACAAATATGTTAACATTGGCTTAAAGCTGGTGAAGATGTTGGCGGCGACCATCAACACAGAGCGATGGTAAGAGCTCTTGCCTGATACCCCAGCTGCCCCGGCCCCTCTACCTGACCCTCTGGAGGAACCTCACATCCGGACGGAGAGACTGCAACACCAGAGGTCAAAGTTCAAGTAAATACACGACTCTATCACCCTCCTCCCATCTCTTCCTCGACCTCTCACGCCTCGAGGAAGATACGAACTCTCCTGATCTCCCCCACAAAGAAAAGCCATGAAGGTCATGAGGAAAGGTATCGTCTTCGATGAGCGGCCGATGACGATACTGCCGAAGACCAGAAGATTGTTTCCAAGTCAGTTGTAAGAGTGAGTGTCTCATTGTGAGGCGCCATCAGGGACGCCTGGGCCTCCTCACACCTTCTGTTTCATTAACCTCACATCGGGCCCTCCCCTCAAGCACGGCTGACACACACCGCTCTCCTGTATTACTCAGACACAGAGAAACAAAAGAGACAAGTCCAGAGCAGCCCGCGTGTGAGGTGTGTCACATGGGGATAGAAAATGAAAAACAAACTGTATAGATTCAACCAGAAATAAAAATAAACTGTGTTACTTGTACAGTAGTCTCATGGTACTCCAGTTTATTCGTAAGAACAAAACAAAAACTATCGTCTTACCTCCAAAATGCATTCTTAAATGTGAGTTTGACGTTTATAGTAACGAGTCTAGTTTACTGACCATCTAATAGTTACACCCATCAACTCCCAACGATAGTGAGTCTTCTGCACCATCCCTTAATAGATATCTAACACTAGTCTCACTCTACCACTAACTCCTACACCAAACATCTCCCCACTTTCCTTTTCCTCTCAGACGAGAATATATATACACGTATGTATCTGATGACAACCTTCCTATTGATCAACCCTCCAGGGATGATATCAACTTTCGAGCTGAACCTCATGTGATTCATTTGTTAGTTCTTAATTGCCTTGTATGCATGTCTGAGCAACTATATAGACTCCTGTTTTACCACACACACACACACACAGTCTATATATATATATATATATATATATATATATATATATATATATATATATATATATATACATATATATTATAGAAAGATATAGATAGATAGATTTATATCCAAAGTAATGTGTGTGTGTGTGTGTGTGTGTGTGCACATAGTAAGTTCATTTGCGCACACGCGTATATGTATTTTGTCATACGCGTTTTTTAACCATTCAATTTCCACTGAATGACGCTTTGCTTTCAACTGTTGACAAGTGATTGACTCTTATATACAAGCAATCAGAACGCAATCAGAACATGACAGAAAAAAAATTCTCCAATTCCTTTGCCTTTGTCCAATATAAAGTTTCTTACAATACATAATCCTCGTTTCATTTCTAATGAGCAGTTTTGCGAATAATAGCCCATGCTTGTCTGTAGAGTAATTAATTTATATCACAAAAGCTTTGGCTCAGAACCGAGCCAAAAGGGGATCGATTCGAAGCGAACCGAAATGGTTGGATTTGAATTGAGTTTGTTTGTGGCCGCGAAGCATTAGCTGTCCCTGTGTGGCATATGTTCCTGCTAGAAACCATTTCATGGAACGTAAATCTTTTTTTTTTTACGTCTCATTTTTTTCTTCCCAGTTAATCAACTCCAGAGTAATTATACTCACCGTATTGAGCATTATGCTGTGTAATCAGCGATCGGTTTAAAACTTTCGGCTACGTGATCAATCGTCACCCCAAGCACTCTCCTTGGCCAGGTTCAATAAACCATTTCCGTATTACTTTACATAAAAATACTACTATAAGTAAACTACTTACACAGTATACTTAAATAGTTGAAAGTAATAATTACGCAGCTCAGCCTCGGGAGAAGGAAGAACATAGATTCCTTTTTGTTTTGTTTCTTCTTTTATGTTGTTTCAGTTCCACAATGAACAAGACAGCGCCATTCATTCGTTTCTGGTCCAATAGTTCTTGATATTTGTTAGCCTTGAACCTTGGGCCAATACGCCCGGAGTTGTTTTTTCATTTTCATACTTTTTTTTCAAGGGATTTTTTAGGTCAAAGGTCAGCTAACCCAAACCTATCACCAGACGACATGTATGACGTGTGTGGTTTGGACATCGTCATCTTTTCCCAAGTGTTGTGAACGAGTGTGTTAGCAAACACACACACACACAAACACACACACACACGTTTCTTCTCACATTTTTAATTTTTTACATCAATTTCGTCCCCAGCAATTGAACCACACGACCTCATTCTTCCACTCCAGGTCCGATTAACTTGAAATTGAAAGACCCCACTGTACGACTTCTCTACTTTTTGACCTATCGAGGTCAAAGGTCACCAGAACGTAGAGTTCTGTGCCACTGGTCCGTTCTTTTACGACCAATATTGATGAATCTCGGTAACGTTTACTTCCTGTGGTCCATTATGATGAATGTTGGGTTACAAGCCCTTCAGGTGTACACGGTAGGAGAGGCGTCCTGGCTCGTTATCACGGTTCTCTGTAGTTTCAAACTAAGTCGTTAGAGTTATAACACGTGCGAGGTTACTTGGAGGTTTACGTGGAAATCTTTGACCTTTGTTTTTTCATTTATCTAAAGAAAATCGATTTTAATTATATATATATATATATATATATATATATATATATATATATATATATATATATATATATATATAAACATAACACTTCTGATTGGCAGCATATTGCCAGCGTTCGAAATTGCTGACGCTTAATATTACTAACGTCTGTAATTCGTGTTTCTGACACGTTATCTATATCTGTATAAATGAACATCGCCGGGTGATGCATTTGCAATGCTTTTAGCCATTTATAGTCCATATTTAATAAGTCTTTCAAGTTGACCAGATACTATATATATATATATATATATATATATATATATATATATATATATATATATATATATATATATGAGAATAATCAACTGATATGTAAATTATTAACAAAGTCACACGGTCCTACTTGTACAGTCGTATATCATATACGCCACATTGTATGGGAATGACCACACGCTGACACCTACCATCAAGGGTGGTAAATGGTCACACACACACACACACACACACACACACACACACACACACACACACACACCTCAGGTAAAGAGACCTCACTAGCCATTAGCATCACATCAGAGCACGACATAACGATCGTTCCCCTGCACATCATCACCTTACCGTGCGACAACCATCGACTGACGAGCCACCTGGTGGCGCAACGATCATCCCCTGACACATTACTGGGCGGGACTCGGGCGCCCTCTACGGCACAGTGGAAAACCCTGCTCTCTGTCGCTCCTCATTAAGCCAGGGGCTGACTCTCTCTCTCTCTCTCTCTCTCTCTCTCTCTCTCTCTCTCTCTCTCTCTCTCTCTCTCTCTCTATTTATATATATATATATATATATATATATATATATATATATATATATATATATATATATATATATGCCTGTCTCGTAAAACACTAGTTAAAAAAAAAGAGTCGTTTATGAACACGAAACAAGAGGCCACAAACGCAAACAAAATCCTTAACAAATTCATCTCTCCCTCCCAACAAACGACTCCGAAAAAAACGAAACAATTTGAGATTGTTAGAGAAACAGCCCCCACCCCACCCGACCCCCTTCCCCATAACAAAAGATACGCTAGCAAAGGCAAAGACGCCCCACCCTCTGTGGAACTTGCAACCGGTAGACACAGTCAAATAAAAGACATCTTCCAACAAGAGACTACCATATAAAAAAACTCCAAGAAACAAGGGACGAAGATTAACAAAAGGCATTCAGAACAACCTATTCTAACTCCGAATCTCGATTAACTATGTAAAAATCACGCTCCAAATTTCAGTATATTCAGACAAGAGAAAACACTGTCTATATTTGAAACGCATTTAAGACGCAAAACAACAGACCATTGTTTTCAGAGGATATATAACTTTGATGGTATAACTATCTTATTGGCCAGGAGGTCGACTGTTCAACCAGTAATAGCCTAAGGTTATTTTCTTAAAACATCTGCTCTTGCAACATAACCCCCCCACCCCCCCCACCCCACAATTTTTACAAAAATAATGAAAGCCAAGCTCCATGAATTTTGTTTATATCTGTCTACTCTCAAGCTTCTCTGTATGACTTCCTTTTGGTTAAGGTTTCAAATGGTCTCTGCTGGTTTTAATTGGTTTCTGTCGGTCTCTGTTGGTCCGAGACAGTGTCTAGTGGTTTCTGTTGGTCTGTAATTTTGTTTGCTGGTCTGTGCAGACCTCTGCTGAAGGTTACTACTTTCTGATGGTCTCTACTGGCCTCTAGTGATTTTGCTGGTCTGTGATGGTCTCTGTTGATCTCTAGTTTTGTCCACTAGCCCTTCGTGGCCTCTACTGAAGGACGGGTGAGCGTGGGGTCACCTCGGCCAGGGAGAGTGGGAGTGAGAGGCACGTAGGGAGGGAGGGAAAGAGAGTAGGGTACAGGAGAGTGAGTGAGTGAGAGAGAGAAAGAGAGAGAGAGAGAAAGAGAGAGAGAGAGAGAGAGAGAGAGAGAGAGAGAGAGAGAGAGAGAGAGAGAGAGAGAGAATGATTTCTCCGAGGTATAGGATTACAAATTAGGAATGAAAGACAGAAGGGGAGAGTGAATGAGAGTGTCCACTGACCAGGATGAGGCTTGGGGAGGATGTCTGCTGACGAGGGTGATAGATGGGGAGGAAATAAAGACAAAGGGGGAGATGTCTGGGAGAGTAACTGCTGGGTACCGAGAGAGAGAGAGAGAGAGAGAGAGAGAGAGAGAGAGAGAGAGAGAGAATAGACAGATAGATATACTGTTAGCGGGTGAATCCTACCGTGCATACAATGGCTGCTCCCTAACACGACCGTAGTTCCGGGTTACCGGGTCACTACACACAAACATACCTGTTCATGCCACTTTGCACTCCAATTGCCCTTTCTGGGGGCAACGGCCCTTTTATGGCCAAGTACCCGTTATCGGCACGAGCCATTTCCCCCCTGTAAACCGCCAACATAAGCGATCAACCCACACACAAAAAAAATCAATATATATACATGTGTATATATATACATATACCTTCAAGTGCTACATTTTTTTTTTTTTTTTTGTACAACTATGGAATCGAAAAGCTTACAGGCTGCGTTGGTCACGTGTCACCGTAGCCAGACGCTGATTGGTTGGCTTCCATAACGGGATTCTAAAATCACATGGTTTTGATTGGTCGGCCGCCTTTGGTTTAAAAAATAAAAAGCCATTAGTCGATTCCCGTCACGTGGAACAGGGTTAAGACGATGAACTATCGTTCTCTGTCACGTGATGAGTTCATCTGTAAGCTGATTGGTCAGATACGGTCGCGTGATATATCAGCGAGAGACGGTAATTGGCTGGTTTGAGATGTGGAGGGCGGTGATTGGTCAGTTAAGATCACGTGATTCTGGTCCCTCTCTCATGTGATTGGCTGACCCATCTCCGTGTTGTTCTGGTCTTATTACTGTTCAATTTTGGGATATTTATGCTTATATTTTTCTTCTTTTCTAGTTTATAAAATTCAGGCAAAATTTGCGTCTACGAACTATTAACAGATGATATACAAGTCATCTCTTGTTTCCTCAGCCGACACCTTTGTGTGCTCTCAGTTCGTTGATCGTACATAATAACTTGATCTTCATCCCGGTATGTTCTAACAACAGTAGTAATGGTAAACATATCACCACCGTCCACCTTGCCCGGCCTCTGGAGTCTTGTTGCTGTGATTGTTACCAATGGTAACGCACCGCCAGCCTCTCTCTAACCAGAAGCCAACACCTCATGGACACTGAAGACAGTATATAATGACCCACACCATTCCTCGTATGCATCACACCTCATAGTTCGAAGAAGCGTACCATTACACCATCTTAACTATATCACTATCACCAATCATCATCACTATCACCAATCATCATCACTATCACCAATCATCATCACTATCACCAGTCATCATCACTATCACCAATCATCATCACTATCACCAGCCATCATCACTATCACCAATCATCATCACTATCACCAGCCATCATCACTATCACCAATCGTCATCACTATCACCAATCATCAATCTCAGGTCGTTTGTCTTCTAGTTTTCCGATCCTGTTTAAGTCAGTGGTAAACATAACTGTCAGTACATTAATGTACTCTTGGCCCATGTCATGTACAGCCATCGTGGAAGGTACTAAAGTACACTATGTCCATGTACTGTGGCGGCAGCATCAACACCACCAGGGATATTTACCGGCAAAGTTCGGGGCGGAGGAAAGACTTATGGTCCACATGAACAATATAGATACAGAGATTTGAAGCCCAACTAATTATTTCGGTCTGTTGGGCGAACCATTTGTGCGTTCCTCCGACGGCAACGGAAGGCTCGGTGCCACCTTAACACCGTCTATCGGGCAGGAGACACACGGCTTGTGACGTGTAGGGTTCTGGCACTGGTGCCTTCAACCCAGGAGATGCGAGGTGACCTCGGCTGCCAGACATGGGGTGGAAACATGGCGAATTACCCTCCCACTTCGAGGTCATTCCTTGTCTACAGCACATCTTCGGAGTAAAACATTTACATATTGTTTTACGGAAAAGGTTCCTCGACAGTTAAGAGTCTAGTAAGTTTCCTTATTAAATATAGTCCAGAAAAATCGACAAATCAGTGCCTTTTGACGAGATCGTTAGGGCAGCGGGAGGAAAGGTCATGCCAGTCAACTTTGACCTTACTGCGCCACTGCACCGCAGCAACACGCAGCTCAGACTTCCACTCTTTTAATATATCATATAACGAGTCCGAAGGATAATCTACGCTTGTTACCAGAACGGTTATACGTTACTCTGTTACCGTGATCCTACATTAACTATCTCTCTCTCTCTCTACCCCTGCCGTTATTTCCCTGTCTGTCTCTCGTTCACTCAGTTAACATTCACTATATATTTTCGTTGTGCACTCCTCGTCCTTTCCTCTCACTTTAAACAATTCACTCAACTAAATTCTTCC
The DNA here is from genome assembly GCF_036320965.1 of Panulirus ornatus. Classification (NCBI taxonomy): domain Eukaryota; kingdom Metazoa; phylum Arthropoda; class Malacostraca; order Decapoda; family Palinuridae; genus Panulirus; species Panulirus ornatus. The sequence goes on along the minus strand of NC_092244.1, from coordinate 3,558,362 downwards.
TTTCCTTTTTATACTTTCACCATCACCCATGTTCCTTGCATCTTTATTATCTTTTATTCATCGCTATTACTCTATCTTTCTCACAATCCTTCCTCCTTTTCTCCCTTATTTTGTTCAGATGTCTCCCCTGAAGGTCAACGCATGAACCAAACACGTCAACAGGAGGCCTGGGAGCTGGAGTGACTTGGTCGGCCGACCTGACACTGTGTTAATTAAGGATGGGCAGGCGTGTCGCTCCTCTTGATGGCTCCGGGTTACACTGGTGATACATCAGGGTTGTGTGACTGACGGGGTGCCATTGACGCGCCCGTGTCACCCCACTGATATATATATATATATATATATATATATATATATATATATAAATGGAGTGCAGTACTATTGTAGGATTCTTCATATCCTGTCTGGGTAAACCTTCCTAGAAGAGAGACAAAAGCTCTTCAATTAACAGTAGATGCGTCGGCTGCTCGGAGCACCTCTGCCACGTAACCACAATATCTTTTAACAGGACAGTTCTCCACCGCGTCTCGTATGATGATAGGCAAACTTATAACAAGTTTCCGAAAGACTTTGACTTCTGTTCCACCAAGTTATGGTGGGAGTTCTGTTTCCTAGTAGTAATTTCAGTATATATATATATATATATATATATATATATATATATATATATATATATATATATATATATATATATATATATTGGAAAGGATCACAATTTTGCGCGTGATCAAGTATATTCCAATGGGCCCACGGGAAGAATGAAACACGATAAGTTCCCAAGTGCACTTTCGTGCAATAATCACATCACCAGGGGGGACACACAAGAGAGAAATATAACAGTCAGTTGATACACGACGAAGAGACGTAGCTAGGACGGCATTTCTTCAACCTCCTTAAAATTAAGGATAATGTTGGTCGCCGTAGCCGTTAGCTACCGCAGATAATAGTCACTAAATACAATATTTAAATCCCTTAAGTCCACTAACCTAAACCTTAAAGGGCAATGGTGCGTCCCCCTTAAAAGAATTTGTGTAAATCCTAAACCCTTTCAACACCAAGGCATGATCCTTAAACACAACCACACGACCCCGGAACACGAAGGTACGACCCTGGAGCACGCCGGTACGACCACTGAGCACGAAGGTTCGTACGACCCTTACGTATCACGGCATGACTTTTCAACCTGACCTTTAAGTGCACAGGTCAAATATGGACAGATAGTGGAATAGATAGTTATGGGAATTTATTGATTGATAGATAGATAGATAGATAGATGGTATAGGAGATAGAAAGAGCTACATAGCAATAGACAGATAGATCACACACACACACACACACACACACACACACACACACACAATATATATATATATATATATATATATATATATATATATATATATATATATATATATATATATATATATATATATGTTCATATGAGTCCACGGGGAAAATGAAACACGATATCGTGTTTCATTTTCCCCGTGGACTCATAAGAATATACTTGATCAAGCGCAAAATTGTGATTCTTTCCAACATTATATATATATATATATATATATATATATATATATATATATATATATATATATATATATATATATATATAAACAGGGAGAAGTATGACAACGAAGTATACATAAAGTTAAGTGGAACACTTGGTACAGAAAGAGCCACTACAAATTTGAACAATAACTTCGCATCTTAAAGTTGCACTTTCGAGTTAAAGGTGAAGGCCCACTTTACTGATGCACTTGCCATATTAAAGACGCACTTGTCGTCCTATTTACAATTTTAAAGGCGTACTTGGCACTGTAGAGGAGCATTTGCCCGTTTAAACCCAGCGACTATGTAATGTCTAAGGACGCAGGTGCTTTTAAAGGCACGTTTGACGAGGTGAAGAAGAGCGTTAGTAATTGAAAGGCGAGTTTCGCCCATTTTGGAAATGCAAATGTCGGTTTAAAGTCGCATTTCCTATTTCGTCGATGCAATTTGGTGTCTTCACTTCTTGAGCACGACGGTGCGACCCTTGAGCAAGGTGCACGATCCTTGAGCACGACATACGACAATGAAGCACCAACGTACGACACTTGGACACGACGGTCCCACCCTGCAGCACGACTCTAGGACGATGGAACGACCCTTCAGAACGACGTACGACAGACCGTGAGCATAATGGTAAGACTCTTAGGTATGATGAAGTGATCCTTGACCTGACACAATAAGGACCATCATAGCCAAGGGTCGTAATGTCGTCCTCAAGGGGCGTACCATCGTCCTCGAGGACCTGAAGATAGACGATACTTCCTCACTTGGCACGTATACTCTCCAGGTGTAAGTGTGACCCACCCCTCACACTCCAGGTGTAAGTGTGACCCACCCCTCACACTCCAGGTGTAAGTGTGACCCACTACACACTCCAGGTGTGTGACCCACCATACACTCCAGGTGTAAGTGTGACCCACCACACACTCCAGGTGTAAGTGTGACCCACCACACACTCCAGGTGTAAGTGTGACCCTCCACACAATCCAGGTGTAAGTGTGACCCACCACACACTCCAGGTGTAGTGACCCTCCACACACTCCAGGTGTAAGTGTGACCCACCACACACTGCTGGTGTAAGAGACACTCAAGCAATATCTGATGCCATTGTTTCTGTTGCCTCTTGGTCATATTTCAGGGTTATATGACGGGAATACCAACCATCATGGGGCAAGGACAGAAAAATTATATTAAAAGGACACAGCAGAGTGCGAGGGTGTCAGGAACACACATAGGTGTACCGTGGGTGTCAGGTGTAGCGAGGGTACATATGTATATGTATCGTGGGTGTCAAATACACATCCTGCACCTTTTTTTTTGTCATATTCTTTGCTCATGTTGTTTCACATGATATCTTCCCAGACTTTCATCTCTTTTTAAGGTTTAGAATCTCTCTCTCTCTCTCTCTCTCTCTCTCTCTCTCTCTCTCTCTCTCTCTCTCTCTCTCTCTCTCTCTCTCTCTCTCTCTCTCTCTCAAATATCCACAGGATCCACAGTATACTGGCAGAGGAAGGCACCTCTCACTACTTCTTCCTCTTACCACTCCCCCCCCCCCCACCACCCAACACTTTCACCCTCTCCCTCCCACTCCCATAGTGACATCTGCTCAGCACACACGTTAAAGATTTCGCGTGGTGGAAATATTGGCGAGTGGAGACGCCCCCTCCCCCACCGCCACCCTCGCCAAATATAAATCTGGCGTAATTCCTCGCCACCCACAGTGCCTGATGCTTAGCCTCAAGAAAATGTTCCGGGAAATGCCGCTGCTCTTTCCTCTTTATTCCTCTCTCTCTCTCTCTCTCTCTCTCTCTCTCTCTCTCTCTCTCTCTCTCTCTCTCTCTCTCTCTCTCTCTCTCTCTCCTATTCTTCCTTCTCCTCTTTAATTCTCTTAATGTTCTTCCTCCACTTTATCCCTCCAGATCTTCCTCATTCTCTTTATTCCTCTTCATTTCTCTCCTCCTCTTATTCCTCTTCGTTTCTCTCCCCCTCCTCCTTCACTACCGCATTGATCTTTCTTTAATATTCTTTTGTACATGTTTTCTTCTATTCTTCAAGCCGCATTAATAACTCTCTCTTCTTTCTTTCTTTCCTTCTTCCTCGCGTGCTTCTGTTTCTTCTTATTCTTTCACATTCCTCTCTCCCCTTTCGCCTCTTTCCTTGCTTCTCTCCCTCCTCTTCTCTCCTGATTCCTCTTTCCTCTCCTTCCTCTTCTCCCTCTCCCTTCCTCTCGCTCTGGCCGCTCTCACCACGCCTCTTTTGGCCAACTGGATCACGTATAACAAATTCCTCCCACTCTCACCCCTGACATGGCCGATGGGAAGGTGGCCCGGGTGAGAGGGGCCAGTAGGAGAGTGGCCCGGGTGAGAGAATGACAGTGGGAGAGTGGCCCGGATGAGAAGAGACTGAGGGAGAGTGACACGGGTGAGAGGACGTCAGTGTGAGAGTGGCCCGGATGAGAGGGACCAGTAAAATAGTGGCCCGGGAGAGAGAATGCCGGTGGGAGAGTGGCCCGGGTGAGAGTTGGCAATAGGAGAGTGGCATGGGTAAGAGGATGGCAGTGGAAGGGTGGCTCAGGTGAGAGAACCTAGAGGGAGAGTGGCGCGGAGGAGAGGATCCAGTGGGAGAGGAGTCCAAGAGAGAGAAATCAGTGGGAGAGTGGTCTAGGTGAGGGAATGGGAAGGTGGCCAGTGTGGGAGGAGTGCAGTGAGAGGAGGCAGGGTTAGACACACCTTATCAAAGAAAAAAAAAAGTATCCTAGCATTCCTCGTGAGGACACACACGCTCCAAGAGTACATTAGTCACTGTAATAAAAAGAATCTCAATTGCTTTTACACAACACACGAAACGCAAATTGCTTACATCTAAGACGTGAAATAACTTATTCGTTAATCACAGTGAAGCCATCTCAATTTTCTCCAACGTCCTATGTTTTTTACTATATATATATATATATATATATATATATATATATATATATATATTTCTTGTATCTCCCTTGATATGATTGTTACACGAAAGTGCACTTGGGAACTTATCATGTTTCATTTCCCCGTGGATTCATAGGAATATATATACAACTCAGTACCCCTAAAGATGCACTTTGTACACGAACTTACTCAACAGAAAACGTGCCTAACATCACCTTGCTGCGTTGGTCTGGCCCAAATGTTTGGGAAGTACGCCTCAGCGTCCAGTTTAGAAATGTCCAGAAAAAGTTTATAAAATCCGTATATCGTCATTCCTGGTGGGAGAGGAGACGACGTGAAGACTGGCACGTGTGGGGCAATCATAACACTTGGCCATGTTATGGTTCTGGCGCTGAAGAACCCTCCGTAGTGTTGTGGTTGGCGTTGCCGACTACTAATCTACTGGCCTGAGTTCGACTCCACCCCGGCGCGGGCACACGGCACACAGTTCACCCAGCTCTTCATCACACTCGCCCTGTTAGGTAGATGAATAAGTACCAACTTGGGTTTCTGGTGAGCCATCGCAGCTGTGACACGCCCAGCCAGCCGACAGCTTGCAACATGGTTTGACGTACCCCAGGGGTGGACATGGCCCTCGCTGGCAGGCCAGTGGTCGTACACACAGATGACACTTTCCGTGAACCTTTGACTCTGACCTGTTGCATACTTGAGGATGCTGTGTCCTAACCTCACGCCAAAAGAAGGGGCCGCTGTGTTCTAAGTTAGCATTACCCACAACATTAAGGACAAGACAGGGAGGAGCATCAGCTATGGTGCAGGGGCATAGAACACACACACACACACACACACACATTGCTCTCCACTCGTTCAAATGCTAAAGCGAAGTCAGCAAGTGGACGTGACGGGGTTAATGGATATTCTGTTCTAAGGTCACTCATAATAACCTCCTCATTGTATCACCAATACCATCATTATAACCACCATCTCACTATCGTCACTATCACAGCAAGACATAAAGGGAGAGGACAGCGAGCCGACCAGAACAGCCTACGTAACCAGCCGACCAAAGTGAGGCCGGTACACGACAGACAGGCCAAGCCAAGCCTCACGATATATCGGCTGGAAGAAGAGCCAGGTATCAAATTACCGTAACAAGGAAATTGCGTAGTAGATGGGAGCACCATAATGGCCCGAGTCTATCAAAGTATCCTATATACAGGGCTCGGTAATTGGGTCTGGGATCCTTTGTGTGGTGGAGGTGGTGGTGGTGGTGGTGGTGGAGAGATAGAGAAAGGGAGGGAATTTCCTAAAGTTTGTTGGAGGAAACCATTCGTTAGCTGTTCCAGTGACCTACGTATGTGTGTGTGTGTGTGTGTGTGTGAAAAAGAAAGAGAAGTGAAAGTTCTCTCTATTTCTCGTAGGATAACATATTTTTCCTATTGTGTGGAGGACGATCTTGCTGCAATACGAACGAGAACTTTGTGATCGTCCAGAGGGGGACGAATTCTTCGTCCTGCACAGCAGCTTTTTTTCATTCCATCATATTTCTGGAAGGGGAAGATTATTTTTTTCCGTAGGTTCAAAAACTTTTTTTTCCTTTTTTGTAAGGGGGGGGGGATCATCCAGAGAACTACATTTTTTGTGGGGAAATAAAAGTGTGTTTGGAGGAGAATACTGGGTGAGGGGTGGAGGATATCATGGTGATTGGTTAACCACACACATCTGTTAGGGTCGATCCATAGGTCGATTGTGAGCAGGTCGATCAGTAGGTCGATATGGGTGACAACATATATTTCGGCCAATTACGTCACGAGAATTTATTCCCCTAAATATTAAGTTACAAGAATTTATTCCCCTAAATATTACGTTACGAGAATTTATGCCCCTAGATAATTATCTTCTTGTAGTTGTCCGTGTGTCTGTCTGTGTGCAACACGACGACTGATGACGCGTTTGATGACGCGCAACGGCCACGTCGTTGTCATCACAACGGGTGTAACGAAACAGAACAACCGTTAGCAACGGGGAGACGTTTCCACCGTTGAGCACAGCCTGTGAGGCCAGGCGTGCTATCGCTCTGATACGACAGAAGCAACGGAGACACTGGCGATACAGACACACAGATAATGCAGGCCATCTGACTACCTCCATGTCGGTCCTCATTGTTACTATGATCACCTATAACTACCCCACAACTATTCACTTGACCTTAAACAACATACAACTACCCCACACCAGACCTCTTTGTCATTATAACTACCTACTACTACCCCACAACAATGCACTTGACCTTATAACAACATACACCTACCTCGACACCAGTCCTCTTGACCTCACAATAACTACCCCCACCGCACCTCACCACACCACACCACACCACACCACACCACACCACACCGCACCACACCGCACCACACCACACCACACCACACCACACCGCACCACACCGCACCACACCACACCGCACCGCACCACACCACACCGCACCACACCACACCACACCGCACCACACCACACCACACCACACCACACCACACCACACCACCGCACCACACCACACCGCACCACACCACACCACACCACACCACACCACACCGCACCACACCACACCACACCACACCACACCGCACCGCACCACACCGCACCACACCACACCACACCACACCGCACCACACCACACCACACCACACCGCACCACACCACACCACACCGCACCGCACCACACCGCACCACACCACACCACACCACACCGCACCACACCACACCACACCACACCGCACCACACCACACCACACCGCACCACACCACACCACACCGCACCACACCACACCACACCGCACCACACCACACCGCACCACACCACACCACACCACACCACACCACACCGCACCACACCGCACCACACCACACCACACCACACCGCACCACACCGCACCACACCACACCACACCACACCACACCACACCACACCACACCGCACCACACCACACCGCACCACACCACACCACACCACACCGCACCACACCACACCGCACCACACCACACCACCACCCACACCACACCACACCACGCACCACACCACACCACACCACACCACACCGCACCACACCACACCACACCGCACCACACCACACCACACCACACCGCACCACACCACACCACACCACACCACACCACACCACACCGCACCACACCACACCACACCACACCGCACCGCACCACACCACACCACACCGCACCACACCACACCGCACCACACCACACCACACCACACCGCACCACACCACACCACACCACACCACACCACACCGCACCACACCACACCACACCGCACCACACCACACCACACCACACCACACCGCACCACACCGCACCACACCACACCACACCACACCACACCGCACCACACCGCACCACACCACACCGCACCACACCACACCACACCGCACCACACCACACCACACCACACCGCACCACACCGCACCACACCGCACCACACCACACCGCACCACACCACACCACACCGCACCACACCACACCACACCACACCACACCGCACCGCACCACACCACACCACACCGCACCACACCACACCACACCACACCACACCACACCACACCGCACCACACCACACCACACCACACCACACCGCACCAGGTACCGTGCAGTGGATAGCACTACTGGAAGCCAGACGGAAGCATCAAATATTCAAGTTATTGATTATAGGAAATGTTATGATCGCCAGCAACATAACACAGTCTAACTGGGATGTTGGTTACGCCCTATTGACCCCGGGCCAATGACAGAATCCCCCGCCTTTATTGGCCTGGCCACAACACAGGCTTCTATAATCTATGAGGAAAAACAAAACAAAAAAAAAATGGAAGGATTATTCTTTGCTTCGACAGCTTAACTATATAAAGTTATCTATTGGAAATTTTTCAGAATACAAATTTTAGACTTAAAAACCATAAGAGTAAAGGCATCTTCACATAAAATTTCAAGTTATTTATTTAAAAGCCTTAAGATTAAAGACTTATTCACTTAAAACCCTAAGAATTTATGTTTTTTTCTTTTAATAACCTTAAGAGTAAAGGAAATTCTTAATCATATCTGATAAAGTCAGAATAACATTGAGAATGGAAGCTTAGTAGCGTTTAAATGCTTTATACTGAACACTTTTGTTCTCAAAATGTTCAATAATAGTCATTTTGTTATTAGAATACTCTGGGGTAAAGATTACTTTGTATCTAAAATGCCTGAGTAAATAGTTCGATACTTGCTCAGAGGAAATTTTATACGCAAATTGTTTTTGCGAAACTCCTCTAAAAAATGTAATTTCTGCTCAAAAGCCACGAAGGCAATGCCTTTTGCTCACAATTCTTCTCGAACCGTACCAGACTTTCTCACAATCCACAACAAAGAAAATGTTTCGTAATGGTCAAATGATAGTGAAAGTTTACTAGGAAGTATTACAAAGAAATTATACGACTTTTACATTCAAAAGGGAAATTCATCTCTGTCCAGTGTTCAGAAGCAAAGTCTTACGATTAAGGAGTTGAAGAATAGACCTACTTACTCTCCATGAACTGACCCTGAAAGAATAAGCGTTTAAAAAAAACATCACAGCATGATAATTCCGCCTCCAATATCTATCATCTTACACGAAGAATCACGAAAATTTAAATATTCTCAGTTTTACTAGTGACCCACGAGTGATTGCTTAGAAATGTTCATGATGATTATATTCACAATATTCAAGAAATTGACTTTTTTGTCAGTACTGTTGTATGATAAAGATGGTAGTCAATACATCAAAGATGTAAATTTTTTATCGTAAACATGACATAGAATTCTGAATGTTCCGGTCATGCAACCATGGTTAAGGCTTTTTGCTTTAATCAACATCAAGCTGACGTAAACAGTCTGGTTGACCATGTAATTTACGTATCATTTTACTCCACATACTTGTCTCTTTGTTCGTCCGGGTCCTTACAATATCCAAAGAAAACGGAGTCTTTTTCGCTTTCTGATATTTTTCGATGATATTTCTTTAATGTATTGAGATCTGACGACTTCTGTCTACAATTTTAAAAGTCATCCAAACCTGAAGATTATTAACTGATGTTCTCATTTGACATTTAACTTCGAGCGGAATTCACCTGTGGCAACTCATTCTCCTAGTGTTTGTTCTAACTTCAAACTTTTTGTGTTCTAACTTATTTCTTCCTGGAGTTATGTACACTGTGTCGACAATGTGGTATTAACTGGAAGGTAATGTAATATTTCCACATAATCATAAGTTCGTCACGAGAGTAATATTATAAAGAATCGACAAAATCGTGAGAGAAAAATATGGTAAAATGGTCCAGAGCGAATGGCAACTCCATACATGTGTCGAATGAATGAATGTGCTGGTGTGACGTCATTAATGTCAACAAACTTTACGAAATCACATGATTTTTTTTTTTGCGATGGCTTCCCTAGAGCGACATGCGTCGCATTGAAGAAGGAAAGACGGATACAAGGGGATACATTACGATACCTGCTCCGTCGCTCTTCCGGACGACGACACGACCCTTGACCCAAGACGGTACGACCATTGGGTATAATGGCCGCTCAGTAAGGCCAGTCCATCATACCTCACATTCGTATCGTCTTGCTCGGGGGATCTGACTCTGAGCAGGACGAAGGAATAGCATTCACATGCTTATCGACCCAGTAAGCTTAGGTCGTGTTCACCTGGGTCAGGATCATTCCAGCTGGGTAAGCTTAGGTCGTGTCCACCTGGGTCAAGATCATTCCAGCTGGGTTTGGCTGACCCCGACCCTACTCTGCCCGCGTGCTCACCCATGCCATACCATGACCCTTTTCATCTCTGGAGGACTGACTGGTATGTGCGACATCTGTTAATGATAATCCTACATCAAGTTTGGTTTTAAATGACAATCCTGCTTAGAAACATGGGCGAATGTTTTATGTATAAATTTATAATCACGAAGGCGATCTGTAATGATAAACAGATGAAGAGCTTCCTCTCAAGTGTTCATTTATATCTTTCGCAGTGCAGTCGCCCAGCATTCACTCTCTCCTCATTCCTTAGTCATGCAACTTGTTCTTGTAGTCCATAGTGTTGTGTTATTCATATTCGTAGTTCTCCATCTCAGATATCATTCACTGGATAATACGTGGCGAGACGTTTGTGGCTCCCCAGCAGAAGGTAGTGGGCCAAGGGGAGTGGGCTGTGGTTTTCGGGAAGAGGAGGGGGTGGTGGTGGTAGCATTCTACATGGGGCATGATGGTTCCCTACTCCTCCCACTTACGACTATGGATGTAGACAGGATAGGAAAAGGAAAAAAGGCTGCTCCCCAACCACCACTATAGATGGAAACGATAGTAAGGCAGGAGGCTCCTCCCCACCTACCGCTCCCTCCTGCACATCAGCCGGTAGAAAAATAGCTATGGGGGGAACACTGTGTGGCAGAGAGAGAGGGATTTTACCGACGTGGAAGTCTTATAGGATACAATGAATGGGAAACACATTCCAATCCAATTTCCACCGCCTGCTACCTTAGGCAGGCTGTATTTCAGCCTGTAATCTGTATAGAACAACCAGGCTGAGATGTGACCAAGATGACCCTCGTCCTTGAACAGGATTCTGCACTAGTGGTTAACATCACTGAAGTTCTGGTCTATCCATGTTTGAAACGTGTTTATGGTCTTCGCTTTGACGCTATCTGGCGTGGGTTCATTCTTACGTTTTAAACGTCTACGGCGGAAACATCTTCCTTTGTTCACGTTCCGGCCTGCTTGTGGTTACACCATGGGCGAACAAGACACCAATTGCGAGTCTGTCTCACTGGAGTACACACACGAGAACTCCGAACTCTAAAACTGTACTGAGATCAGTAGCAGGGAAACGGTAGACTCATCTTCGGAACGAGAACAAGGGCCTTTAAAGACAAAGTCTTGCTCTGCTCCTTCTTGTATTCATCCTTAAAGGAAGATAATACAGGAGGGAAGGATTTCCAAACTCGAGCAGTTGCCCCTCTCAGTCGCCTTCTGCCACATGTACGAGATAATTAGACACCATTCTTTCTCCCTAACCCAGGGATGATTATGTGTGTGTGTGTGTTTGTGTGTTTGTGTGTTTACACCGTCTCCCATCTTCTACAAGTGTGCTCTGTCTTTGGATGTCTTGGGTGGGGGCGGCCGCAGCCAGCGCCCTGGTCAACGGCTCCAACTTCGTTGTAAATGCAGACTGACAGTTCGTTAACGAGCCACGTCTCTTAACAAGCCAACAACTTCGTTTAACCAACTACGCCCGACACTCCAACTGCTGCCTCGCTTCGACGTCGTTAAGTTTGGTCCTCGAAGGTTCTAACTCAGCCGAAGACTCAAGTTGGATCGAAAGGTTCAAGTTTATCACCGATGCCATATTGATCGGTTGGTGTGTGTGTGTGTGTGTGTGAGAGAGAGAGAGAGAGAGAGAGAGAGAGAGAGAGAGAGAGAGAGAGAGAGAGAGAGAGAGAGAGAGACGCGACCTGGGGTCATGAAAACGTCAATGGGATAGTACTATCGCGACCTGTGTAGTAGTTGCATGACCTGGGGATCCCTTACGTGACCTAGTAGAAGGGGCAGTACTGCCCTGACCCAGGGATGTTAGAATTACCTGATGACATACGAGGAGTCCTTACGTGACCTTGGGAAATACTTAGGTGACCTAGGGACAGTCCTTGATTGACCTAGGATAGTAGTTACGTGACCTGGGATTGTTAGCAGTGACGTATGAAAGGTGAAGTACTTACGTGACCTGGAGATGGTGGCAGTTACGTAACATATGGATCGTACTTACATGACCTAGGAAAATATTTACGTGAGTTATGAGGTTACTTATAGGTAGTAGGAGTAGTCTACGAGGCAATACTACAATCCTATACTCCTGACGTGATGGTGAGCCTTGCCTCACGCCACGTCGATTACCCTCAATTATCGTCAATTAGTCTTTCCATGGGCGAGACCAGGGGAGAAAAGTGAGGACCAAGGGTGCACAGAGGGCAGGAATGGGGTATGGGTGAGGCATGGAGGAAGGGAGAGATGGGACAACTGCGCACCGCTACCTACGACGAGATTTTGGCACGATGGCTCAGCTAGAGAGAGAGAGAGAGAGAGAGAGAGAGAGAGAGAGAGAGAGAGAGAGAGAGAGAGAGAGAGGTGGGGGGGGATGAAGAGAGACAAGATAGCGAGGGTGAGAATGTGGCTACGTTACCCATATAGCCTATATAATGGCATTTAGGTCCTGTGTTGACTCGGCTATAAGAAGAAAAGGTCTGTAATGGCGTCAGTGTTTGGAATATTAACATAGTTTGTTTCTCTACATAGAGGTGAGGAGGGAGGGGGCTCTGTTGGCTGTGTTGATAGGACATGAGTCTGTATCTTGGTCCATGTGTTCCTTGCTATGTTGCATTGTCTTGTAAGGTCACAGTGCAATGCTGTCTAAAGGAGTTCTCGTATGCGCGTACGTTCCACGTCTACGTATATATGTGTATTATTTATTCATGTTGGTGTTAGTATTGGCGTTCCTCAGGGTTCTATACTATCGCCAAGCCACTTCCTTCTCTCCCTAAATGATCCTATTCGTGTCCTACCCCGTTCACTCTTACGACGATGATTCCACTCTATGAATATTTCAACTTGCTTCCCCTCTTGACGCCATTCCTCGTACTTTTTCTCGCACTGAACTCAGCTCCTTTCTTACTTCGCACCCTTGGAACATCGCGGAATATGGAAGTATGAAGCCAGAACAAACTCGCTATATTCATTGATGAAAAACAAAATTTCTACTTATATTCCTCTCTGATTTTCACTCATTTTCAAATATTACACTTCAAAACACTGCAGTTCAACGCTGCAGTAATATGCACATGTCACCACATCCTCCACTCTCTCATGGGTACCTCACAAAAATGGGGTTCATGTGTAGATACCGTCATCACAGCTCCTGTGAGCAGATTTTTCGTATCTCTAGAGGACCTCTCACTCTCCCTAGCGCGGAGTCTTACTCTCTTATCTGGGGTGGATCTTCTTCCACGTCTCTCTTGGCCATTAAGGAAACAAAAGCCACCCTCCTCATGACTCTCTCTCTCTCTCTCTCTCTCTCTCTCTCTCTCTCTCTCTCTCTCTCTCTCTCTCTCTCTCTCTCTCTCTCCCCCCGCTCTCACTTAAACCATCGCTATCCGCCCGGTGTTACGATGCTGTCCACTCGCCCTCTACTCTGCAATGTAAAAAGTATTTCCGTCAATACTGGACTTGCAGCCTCTATGATTTGGACCTCTTGCATGCGACGGGCTGCTGCTTCCCATAGCTTCTGTGGGGAACCAGCCACACGAGGATTGACCTTTTGATACCTCTTTTTTTCTGCAAACTACGAAGCTGTGGAATTCCCTTCCTCTCACTTTGTCTTTCCCTTTTTCTATAACCTTTCCACCTTGGTCTAAACACACACACACACACACACACACACACACACACACACACACACACACAGCTAAGGACATCAGACAAATCTCCCCGTGTTTGTATTCACAATTCTTATTTTTCCGTTCATCCAAGATGGCCTGAATTATCGAATGTTTCGGGCCCGGGTCATACATACATGTGTATATAGATAATGGCGTACATAGATGAAGATATGATCAGGCATTTTTACACTTGTTGTTTCTAGCTTTCTGACCTGGATACCAAGTTGATAACGCACATAAGACCAGTCTCCACTCACACCACCTCCACACAAGAATGTTCTAACCCACAATCATTCGTCTCATATTTACATCCGAAACATCCTCAACCGTCATCAATTCCATCCATCCATATCTACTGCAATCTATCTCTTTCTATTTCCTGAATCATCAACTTGCCCATCTTATTTAATATGCCACCGCAAGTTCTCCATCACAGTAACACACAGACAGATTCCCTCATCAATGCGCCTTTGCTAAAGATTCATTCGAATCACAGACGTAGATGTCAGCAGATCCTGAAAGACATAAAGACGTGGAAAGTATAGAAGAAACACCAAGTTTGGCTTCTCAGACAGGGAGAGGTGCTCTTGGATCCTGAAGAATGTCGTACGCAGCTCTCCAAACACGAGTTCCAATCGTTATGGCAGCTAGAGGAAATGTGCTTTGTAAACATGTCTCCCCCGGGGGCACAGACAGACAGACAGACCATCACTCTAACAGCCACTCTGTTCGATTAGAATACCCGAGGACCCCAAGAGAGGGGAATACCCCTCTCGCTCATCAGAATCCCATAAAACTGATACAAGGGAAAAAAATATTATTGGGCCATCACTTGTATTGGTTGTCACGAACGATAGAGATCAAATATTAGTCCAGGAGAGTAACGTTCCTTTGGTAACACTGCTATGGAACACTCTTCCGTCCTCACCAGACGTATTGCTTTACCCTGTCTTGCATCGTCTGCAGCGGTGTATACTGCAACTGGTGTCAAAAAAATAACAATATTTTTCCGGCAAGACCTCTGATTAATGACACTGCTCTCTCTCTCTCTCTCTCTCTCTCTCTCTCTCTCTCTCTCTCTCTCTCTCTCTCTCTCTCTCTCTCTCTCTCTCTATGTATGTATCTATCTATCTATCTATCTATCTATCTATCTCTGTACGTCCATAACTATGTATACCTGAAGTGTTAGAGTCGATACACACCCAAATTTCAAACTGCATCTGTGATATGAACCAGGAACTTGTGTATTGCCTCTTTGCATCAGGTTTAATCTCTAGTTGCGTCGTTAGAGGCTCTCCTGGGGCGTGGGTTGCTCGGAGCTTTGTAGCCATGGCAACATTGGCATCAAGGCAACCCTCAGCATGGCAACTAGTCACAGTAGCCACACTCCCATGGCAAGTGGTGTGTTCTGAAGTCATCCGAGCTGTGGCTGATATGTTGTCTCTTTCTCGAAGACAATGTTCATGACAGGCATAAACAGAGACGTGGGATGCAGTGCAGTGCAGCGTTCTGCAGACGACGCTGGAGCCAGAAGATCGGCCCCGAAGGCAAACAGAACGAAAGCACAAGAACAATATAATGTCCACCGGTACAACAGGCAAGGGAGACTTGGTGAAAGTCGCCGAAGAAAAAAAAGACTTAATAACATGGCCACAAGAACGCCTGAGGACAGGTAACTGGTGATGAATAGTTGAAAGATAATGAGAAACAATAAAGCTGGAAACATATCGAAACCACGCGCGAAAGAAAATCGCATCGAGTCAAGTGAAGTGACAATAAGAACCTTGCCAACGAGAGCCAGAAGGCTGCTCATAATAATGTATACACAAGACGCTGCTGTGTTGTATGGACGCCCACCCACACAGCAAGCCGAAATCGAGAGACTGGAAAATATTCAAAAACACTTTCTGAAGGAGAGTAGCACAGAGGGAACATAGAGAATATCGCAAAAGGTTGAAAAAAAATCAAACTAGAGAGATAAAGAGGATGTACATAATAATATAAATTCAGTAATGCAGAACCGCAATTCCCATCTCTATCAATCCCCAAATCTCACTCGCTCTCTTCTATAAGACCACTACAATTCCACCGAGCAATAACACAAACCCATAAACCAGCTGGGGCATAACCATATCTTCCACTTTGTCCTGAAAACGCAATATAATCACCAAAACAAACCCCTCTTCCCAAAAGCCGATTGTCCTATGTAGATATCGTGACTATTTTTCTAGAAAGCAGCTACCTCACATGTATAGGGGTCATATTTGCCCCAGCGCGGCTCGTGTATCTGGTGTGGCTCCTCCTTCACCTTCCTCTTGGCCAGAGTGGAGTCAGAAGCTTTCCGTGGTGTTAATGCCCCCCCAGGTATGACCCCTCTCTGTGTCCGTGATGTTGCTGCATTTTTCTCCTGTTCTACAGGAACCATCTCAGCTACCCCTCCCGGGTGCAATCTGCCCGTGTCCAGTCCACTGCAGCCTGGATTCTTGGTACGCGTCTTGCTGCTGCTTCCCATAGTTTCCGTGGATGGACCGACCACACGAGGTTTGACCGTTATGATACCTCCTTCTGTCCTCAAGGATTGAAGCTGAAGAACTCTCCTCCTCCCTCCACCCCCCCCCCCCCTTCCTACAACCTAATTACGTATAAAACTCAGGTCAACAAACACACCAGAGAAGCAATAGTCAACTTCATCTTTTTTCTATTTAATCTTTTTCTGTTTTCATCCAACACGGCCAAGACTGGTAGCATGTGTTTGCCAGCGTGTTATATCAGCCACCATTAACATGAAAAAGTTATGCGGTGAGCACTACGCGTCAGCCCAGACTCATGGCAACCTTCTCGTCGATTCTCTCTCTCTCTCTCTCTCTCTCTCTCTCTCTCTCTCTCTCTCTCTCTCTCTCTCTCTCTCTCTCTCTCTCTCTGTTATACCCTTGTCGTAAATGATGACTTTTTTCGTAATTTTTCATCTTCTTTCAAAAGCTAACTTTCATGGAAAACTTCTCCTAATTAACAATGCAGAAAAGTGCTCCATTATCAAATTTACTGTAAAAAATGCATTAATTAAAACTTCCTTGTTCCTATTGTTCAAATTTTTACTTCACCTTCCACTGTGTTGAATAAAGACAGAGAAAAAAGAAATCTAAATTGAAAAGGGGAAAGGAGTTCGGTTAGTCAGTGTGTAAGTTGGTTACTGTGTGTGTGTCTATGTGTGTGTGTGTGTGTGTGTGTGTGTGTGGATGGTTGGTTAGTTGTGTATGCGGATTGTGGATGGTTGGTTGTGTTTATATATTGTGGATGGTTGACTGTGTGTGGATGGGTGGTTGTGTGTTGATGGTTGGTTGTGTGTGGATGGGTGGTTGTGTGTGGATGGTTGGTTGTGTGTGGATGGTTGGTAATGTGTGGATGGTTAGCTGTGTGTGGATGGGTGGTTGTGTGTGGATGGTTGGTTGTGTGTGGATGGTTGACTGTGTGGATGGTGGTGTGTGGATGGTTGGTTGTGTGTGGATGATTGGTTGTGTGTGGATGGTTGACTGTGTGAATGGTTGGTTGTGTGGATGGCTGGCGGTATGACATGATTCAAACATTGAACAACTTCCCCTCTAACATACAACTTCCACAGTTTTACTGTTTATTTTCCAACCATCTATCGCCTTGTCTGTATAGCTCAGTATGAATATAAGTTAATGTATAACAAATCGTTTTCTATCTCATTTTCGACCTAGCAGTGTGCGACCCAGCCCTCAGCACGTGTATCACTGTTGAACCAGTTCCAATTACCTCGCTTGTTAACTGCGACCTGTACTGCCAGTTAGGTTTGGTATGTGCCTGTTCTCATGGTCATTCAACAAATTATTCATTTCATATATTTGCTGGACAGTTAAGTAATGTTGAAATATACATATGGATTATACTCGTAAAACAAATATATATATATATATATATATATATATATATATATATATATATATATATATATATATATATATATTGTAGATAAGACTATATTACTAAATAAGACGAGATAATTGTAAACTATATTAAAGGTTAAGAAATTTCAAAGTTACATATTCTCGGGAAAGGTTTGGGAATTCCCAGGAAACTTGGAGGGAAGGACTGGAGAATTAGGCCTGTCCTGGACGCTGGCAACCTGACGAGAATATGGCAACGGTTCTCATGGCAACCAAAGACAGAAACTAGAGTGAGGAGGCTGGAGACTACAGTGGGAAGGCTGGAGACTACAGTGGGAAGGCTGGAGACTACAGTGGGAAGGCTGGAGACTACAGTGGGGAGGCTGGAGACTACAGTGGGGAGGCTGGAGACTACAGTGGGGAGGCTGGAGACTACAGTGGGGAGGCTGGAGACTACAGTGGGAAGGCTGGAGACTACAGTGGGGAGGCTGGAGACTACAGTGGGGAGGCTGGAGACTACAGTGGGAAGGCTGGAGACTACAGTGGGAAGGCTGGAGACTACAGTGGGGAGGCTGGAGACTACAGTGGGGAGGCTGGAGACTACAGTGGGGAGGCTGGAGACTACAGTGGGGAGGCTGGAGACTACAGTGGGGAGGCTGGAGACTACAGTGGGGAGGCTGGAGACTACAGTGGGGAGGCTGGAGACTACAGTGGGGAGGCTGGAGACTACAGTGGGGAGGCTGGAGACTACAGCGGTTTGTCTTGTATTTCATTTCCCGTTCTTTACGGTAGCCGGAAACTGGGTCAAGAAACTCCGGTGAACTGTTTGTTGGGGTTTGTGTGGGTGTGTGTGTGAGAGAGAGAGAGAGAGAGAGAGAGAGAGAGAGAGAGAGAGAGAGAGAGAGAGAGAGGCGACAGCTGTGGCCAGTACAGCTGTCCATGTCCGTGCAGACACGTCGTTCCCACACATGACTGGAGCACCTGATCCTAGCGCTCTTGTCATGTGGTCAGTAAGGACGTCATGGCCAGAAGGTCGGTAGTCGAGTGTGAGAATATATCATGACTGGTCCCAGTACCGCCCCGTCTTCGTCATTAACTGTTCCTGGTAACGCTTCAAGAAATGCTAATGTTAACTTAGTTAACTGGTAAACCATATGGTGATGGGCAGACTACCTTGGTTAATACTTAATCCATCCACAACCGTGGAACTAGATTACCGTTAAGCCATCCTTAGGTTATTACAGTAGCTTAGTGATGAGTCATCCATTGCTAGTTACGCTAGCTTAGTGCTAAACCATCCATAGCTAGTTACGCTAGCTTAGTGCTAAACCATCCATAGCTAGTTACGCTAGCTTAGTGCCAAACCACCCACAACTCCTGTAACTAGCATAGTTAACAACTGAACAAACTTGTTAGCTTGTTCCGGCGTCGCGCGCATCTCGTTAGCAAACAGTCAGTGTGTATTCCCTAACGAGGCAAAGGAAGTTGATAATATTCGTGGCAGTTCTGTTTGTCCAGCCCACCAATCACGGTGAAGCGTAGGGGATGGTGGCTTCCCATTGGCTGGTGATTGAAGAGGTGAGAGGAACACACACACACACACACACACACACACACACACATATTATATATATATATATATATATATATATATATATATATATATATATATATATATATATATATATATATATATACGACCATCAGGACAAACATTACTAGGAAGGAAGGCCATACTAGATCTTCCTCTCCACATGTCATTTCTCTCTATACTCCTCCCTCTCCCCCCCCCCTTCCCTCCCCCCATCTTCCTCCGCTGGAGGGGAGGAATATCGCCATCACCCAGGCGTGTGTACATCAGGTCAGAAGAGTCTACATCAAGCTGGGTCACGGTGACTGTTCACTGTTATCATAACGTTGGCCCTTGGAGGCTCTGATCTTAACGTTGGCCCTTGGAGGCTCTTATCTTAACGTTGGCCCTTGGAGGCTCTTATCTTAACGTTGGCCCTTGGAGGCTCTTATCTTAACGTTGGCCCTTGGAGGCTCTTATCTTAACGTTGGCCCTTGGAGCTTCTTATCTTAACGTTGGCCCTTGGAGGCTCTTATCTAATTACACCTGTGGCTTCTCCGGCGGTCTAGGATGAGAGGGGAGGGAGGGCGTGATCATGTTGCCCGGCTGTGGTTCTTTACACAATGACTGATTACCATCGAGATGCCAGGCGCTACCTGAGAAGCCCTCACGTCATTAGCCATACCTTCGCTACAGCTGACGGGTTTACAGAACAGCTGAACACTGGTACAGCTGATGGGTTTACAGAACAGCTGAACACTGGTACAGCTGACGGGTTTACAGAACAGCTGAACACTGGTACAGCTGATGGGTTTACAGAACAGCTGAACACTGGTACAGCTGACGGGTTTACAGAACAGCTGAACACTGGTACAGCTGATGGGTTTACAGAACAGCTGAACACTGGTACAGCTGATGGGTTTACAGAACAGCTGAACACTGGTACAGCTGACGGGTTTACAGAACAGCTGATACTTGGTACAGCTGATGGGTTTACAGAACAGCTGAACACTGGTACAGCTGATGGGTTTACAGAACAGCTGAACACTGGTACAGCTGATGGGTTTACAGAACAGCTGAACACTGGAGACTAGGGGAAGGGGGATTACTGCGTCTGAGTAACACGTGTTGTCTTCCTCTTCTCTGCCTCTCTCTCTCTCCTACTGTCTCCCTCCTCTCTCCTACTGTCTCTCTCCTCTCTCCTTCTGTCTCTCTCCTCTCTCCTTCTGTCTCTCTCGTCTCTCCTTCTGTCTCTCTCCTTTCTCTTACTGCCTCTCTCGTCTCTCCTACTGTCTCTCTTCTCTCTTACTGTCTCTCTCGTCTCTCCTACTGCCTCTCCTCCTCTCTCTTACTGTCTCTCTTCTCTCTACGCACTTCCTCCTGCTTCACTGTCCCGCTACCACGCTTCACCCAGGAGAAAGCTAACCTCACTCTGTTATTTCGTCGTAAAATAGCCAGATGACCTGTACTATAGCAGTGAGATAGCAACTATGAACTTACGTATATCCATGTGATAACCTGATGACCACTGTTGTAGCTGTAACATACCTTTTTATATACAGCCGCTAACGCTATCGTATATCACAGCTTAGAATTTTCTTAGCTTTCTTGAACGAGTGAGATTTTACTCAGATGAAAAAATGTTTATATAAAGATGTATAATACGGGTAAAACTAGGAAGAAATGATGGGGAATAGAGGTATAGACAGTTAAAGAAATAAGCATACAGAAATATAGACAGAGGAACAGACAGACAGACAAAGAACATAGACAGACAAACTGAAAGACAGACGAACAGGTAAATATGAAGAAAAACAATGAAACACAAACAAAGCTGTTTTTAACACACACACACACACACACACACACACACACACACACACACACACACACATAAACACACACATACACAAACAAACATGGAGCAAGAGCCATCATAATATAGGATTTACTGTTTACGATTCTGTACAATAAAATAGATTAATAGTATGCTAAACAAATATGTGTATCGCAGTAACAGAGGCTGTTAGTGCCGATACACTGTTTATCGGAACGGATCCCATCGGCGGAAACATGGTGTAGGACACGTATGGTGCCGATTATATCGGCTATGGTTCTTTCCGGTGCCGTTGGCTGATGTTAACTGGAATTACTGTGTTATTGGAGACTAATGTATCGGATCTAGAGTGCGTATCGGGTTGAAACCGTTGTCCGATGCATTAACATTAACACTAAGTATTATAATCAGCTTTAAGCAACATTAGTCAGGTGGATTAATGTTAACATTGATCGTATGTTAACCCGGAATGTAAACACAGTTGTATTTCAAAACGAAAACGTGGCAACAGGTTCCCATGGCAACGCACTGTTTATGCCCCCAATTTTTTTTTCCTGATTTATTCGTTTTGATATATCCAATAGTCGTAAAATTCCACATCATTCGTTGTACACTTCGCTCAATTTAGCACGAATGTGAATGATAAGGAAAATAATCATAATTTCATTATTATCATTGTTATTACTATAATAGTAATGATGATAATAACAATAATAATAACATTAATAATATTATTAATCTATCTAGATTGTTTTTCATCTTACACATTATATGATTGGCTCTCCATTCATCATTCATCGGTCAACATCATCCTTCACTGTGTGGAAGGATTTATGTAAAGTAAGAAATAAAACATTTGTGCAATAATGAAAATACGTCTCAATGGTGACGGTTGTGTGGCGCCCACTGACTCGGTGGGGGCAACGGAGCTCATCGGCACGACACGTTGCCTGGACAACAGAAACAAACGTACAACAGAGAGCAACAGAAGAGGCAACGGAAGGGAGAGAACAGAAAGATTCGCCTCTCATGGTAAGGAGGTTGATATGTGGGGGGGGTTACTGTGTGGTTGAATACACTCCCCGCTCTTCTCTCCCCATCTCCCATGTTTAATATCTCCCCACCTCCTCTCCCTCATCCTCGGAAACTCTCTCTCTTCCTCACCCCCAACCCACATTCTTCCCTCCCCTCGCTCTCCCCACCACTGACTCTCCCCATCGTGTCCACTCCCCCATCCACGTACAAGCCAAGCTCACACGTACAATATTATTGTGAACCCGACACCCAGGGGTGTCGACTCCCAAGTTCCGTTATAGCGTTTCTTGAAACAGTCCTGAGGCAAACCATCTCTATTGCTCGTATTCTGATCAGTCTTGATACACACACACACACACACACACACACACACACACACACACACACACACACACACGCACACACACACCTCGTTTTCCACGCAGCGATAATGGATAATGAATAGGAAGGAGAGTTACGAACATGAATGATACACAGGAGGGGAGGCAAGAAGAAAGTTATCATGGAGGAGTAATTGCCGTAATGCACACAAAGGAAAACGGAACTGAGTAAATAATAACAAGGTAGATTCACCTATCCTGTTTCACAGTTCCTGAAGGATGAAGGTAATTTATGAAACATATGAACATCTCGATCTAAGCTATGGCGTCTAACTAAAACCTTAGGGGGGATTGTATTTGCATATATATATATATATATATATATATATATATATGGTTCATAGATATGATGAAAAATTTTCAAAGTTTGCATGAATTTTTTTTCAGAAGCGCCTGTTTAAAAAAACTGACTTACTAATGTCAGAATTCATAAAATTCTACACTAAAAGTATTTACTAAATTCTGAGCTGAGAAACTATAAAACAACTGACCTTAGATTTGATCATCACACAGAATTTATGATATTTTACCCAGTAAAATTAAAGCGGGCTTTAAGCCTCAGAATTATTAACTAACGAATAATCTTACGACGAGGACCATTTTAAAGGTCTGTGACCCTGAACCACCCCTCACCCCCCCCACCCAGAATTTATGAACAATCGGATCCCAGATCACGTGTCTGGCATTTATGTACCGCTCGACGCCGAATTCCCAGCATTCCCCTCGCGGTGTTTCTCTGTATCTCGGTGCCTTGAGCAAGACTTCACCGCGTGTGTTTCCCACTTCGTCAATATATTACGACGGCCAAACCAACTTGGCTCCCCAGCGCCTCTCATATTTCATAACGTTAAACTTCGGCCCAGAACTGAACTCTCTATAGTAGCGACCTGTGTAAGACGGAGGCCTCTATGTGACAGTGCCCTATATATATATATATATATATATATATATATATATATATATATATATAGAGAGAGAGAGAGAGAGAGAGAGAGAGAGAGAGAGAGAGGCTAAATCTCTACAACGATTACTTCTACAAGACGGAATGACTCTCTGTAACAGTCGCCTCTTTATATAGATGATCATCTCTCGTGGACACCTGTGTATAGCAGTCACTATGTATAGCGGGCAGCGGTGTATAGCGGATGTTTCTGTGTGATGATGTTCACTTGTGAAGTGTATGGGAGGAGGATGTGGGAGGTGATGGGTGTAAGGCAGGAAGGGTCTATTTGTCTGTCTATCTTCCCGCTTGTCTGTCTGTCTTTCCGCCAGCCTGTCAACTGTCTATCACTCAGCACGATGAGAGTCGGTGCTGGACTGACCTTACACGGACGCGAACTTGACCCACCACAACGGTCTGAGGTCATAGGTCAGGAGGCGCCGGCCGATCGGACCCTGGCCTGGATAAGCGTCTGGTCAGGTCTCGACACAGGTCAGAACACGACCAGCTTGGGTCTGTCTCTACAGTTTTGAGTTCTGCCGAACTTGCAACGAGCCTAACTTCCGTCAACCAAACTTACAGTATCTCAAATGAACTTAATTCTTCAAGGTAATCGCTAGGTGGTTCTCTGTCTTGGTATTGTCGGACAGACTTACAGACAGAGAGACAGACATAAATCCAGGGTGCACACAGACAGATGGACAGACTTAGATACAGTGTTAAGTACATTTTATAGAAAGATAGTCGATACTAAGCAGTTCGCAGGAGAAAGTATATCCTTTTCATAACAATCCAAAGACTGACATTCTTTTTCCTTGAGGATTTCCGAGGAAAAAAATGAATAGCAAAACCATTTTTAGACGTGTTCACCAGTCTTGTATGTATGAATGTTCTCAACCATTACAACCATAACATTTCATTACTATTTATAAAAAATGACGAAAACCCACAAAGAAAAAGTTCTTAGATATATATATATATATATATATATATATATATATATATATATATATATATATATATATATATATATATATACATATATATATATATATATATCTTTTTTTTTTTGGGGGGGGGGGGGTGGTGGCCTATAAAGTTGTATGCAGATCAAACATTCCACAACCCAAAAAGAAGTGTTAGTTATCAGTCACTTTTTGATCTTTTTTATTCAAATATTCGCACCATTTTTTTATCACTATATTCATTTAGGGTTTAGGCTAAAAATCAGGAGTTTTCTAATGTATCATCCAGAGAGCCTCTGTATTTTCCCGTCAGCTCCAATTAAAAAGTATTGGAAACAATCAAAACCGGTATGAAAAAAAGCACTTTTTAATTGAATTTTTTTTAAGCCAAAAAAAAAAAAATCCATCAGCCTAAATGCCCGGCTATTAACTTGGTGTTTCTTACTTTATATAACATTTTTGATCTGTCAGTCTATGAAAAGAATTGGTAACTTTCTTTAGTGGTTTACTGAACTTGTGAATATTTTTCCCCCATGATTTACTGAGTTTATGAAAAATGAATCCATGTCCACTGATATGTTTTAACTCTTTTCTTCGTGACTTATTGAGTTAATTCAGTATGAATCATGTCTTTCTCCTATGTCGGATTTATCGAAAATAAATTTTTTCCAAATGATGGACTGAATTTATTCAGAATAAATCTGTGTCTTCCCAGTGCGGTGATGCCGACCCGCTGGCCAGGTGGGTTGGCCCGAGCCAGGCACGCCAGTAACTGTGTTGTGTTCCTGACCATCATGACCTCCGCTGTAATCAATGACCTGAATATTTCATGCTTCCGTCTGGCCTCCAGTAGTGCCATGCACTGTGTGACGGTGGCTGTAGTGAGGTCAAGTGGGTAGTTACAGTGAGGTCAAGTGGGTAGTTACAGTGAGGTCAAGTGGGTAATTACAGTGAGGTCAAGTGGGTAGTTACAGTGAGGTCAAGAGGGTAGTTACAGCGAGGTCAAGTGGGTAGTTACAGTGAGGTCAAGTGGGTAGTTACAGTGAGGTCAAGTGGGTAGTTACAGTGAGGTCAAGAGGGTAGTTACAGTGAGCTCAAGATGATTGGTGTGGGAGAGTACTTTTATATATATATATATATATATATATATATATATATATATATATATTGTTATTTGTTCAGTGACAAAGTAAGTCTTGCAATTATACTAAAGAAACACAAGTTAATGTATAGTGATAAGGAATGTAATATCATGCAAAATGACCACCTCATTATCTCCCCCTCCCTCCCCCCCCTCATTATCCCGCAACCATACGGCACAACCAAAACCTCTACTTCCAACCCCTTTATTACCCAATTATCACGTCATACATCTATCTCATTACATAATTACAAAGCCTTATACATTATCTTTTTATTCCCCAATTCATTATCATCAAGTCATGACCCATGCCACTCATGATCTACCCATCACCTAGATGAGTCACTGTCGAACAGTGTCATAAGCCCCATACCTTCCATTCCCTCATCACCATTAACCTCTATCAGTGTCCATAATTATTATCATTCATCCCTCAGTTATCCATCTCCAGTATAATCCAACCCTTATTAAAACCATTACGATCCAACCCTTCAGCATCCATCAGTATCCTTCCCTTGATTATCTATTATTACCCAACCCTTAACTATCATCATCCAACCCTAAATTACCCACCTTCATTATCCAACCCCCTAATTATCCGTCTGTACCATTTAACCCTTTAACTGACCTGCCCATATTTACCCACCTCCTGCTCGTGTCGTCCACATTCCACACATGTACAACCCCCTTCCACCTCATTATCCACCCCACCACCCTCATATCCTCCTACTACCCCAGGTGCCACGCACAACACAAGAGGGAGTCCCCCCCCCCCCCCAACACCCCACATAACCCTGACATGGGATATCCCACAGTCGATGAACTTCTCAGCCCACTAACACAAAGGACTGGGCCCAATTAACGCAGTCTGTCAGATACTTCGATAGACCATCCCATTATCTTGGAACTACCAAACTACCTTGTTATGGTAATTTGATATCTTGTTACATCTAGGGGTGGGGGGTCTGATTGTCTCTGAGGTCCTTTTACTGCTCACCTGTTTATTATTATTATTATTATTATTATTATTATTATTATTATTATTATTATTATTATTACTGATATGATTTTTATAAGCACATAATCCTAGGATCCTTTTCATGGGGCTCTTGCAGTTTCATGAGAGCGCTACAGCCAGCAGCAGGATACTGATGGGCTGACGGCAACGGAACTTTTCACTTCTTTTACTCCTACAGCTAATTATAATAATAATCATAATGATAATAATGATAATAATAATAATAAATAATGATAATAATCATAGATAATAATATACTTGGAAGAAAAAGAACCAATATGTACAACTTTGTCCAGTGTCGTTTTGAGACTCCCTTTGTTTATGTCATCAGAAAATAATATAACACTTGTCCACACAGGTTAACAAGGGAGGTTATCTCACAGCCGCTCTTCCATATTCACAACTCGTACTCATTCACTTTCCAGTGTTTTCAACATCCACACTCCTGTGAAAATAGAGGAACAATTCTCCAGGAGATTAAAACCATCGGTAAATCATGTGACCGGAACACAATCTGGAAATATATGACAGTGGAGAGTTGAGGAAAGTAGTTTAGGCGGGCGATGTACGGGAGACGGAACGTATCCATGTGAGTTATGATGACCGTCTGGACGGTGAGGCAGACCCCCCCCATACAAACCCTCTCTCTGGCTTCCTGGAACAAAGAATGTTTTTATTGGGAGTTTTACGAGGCCATTGGTGGAAGTGGATTCTGGAATAAATAAGGCAAAACGTCTCCATTACTTCATACAATGTCACCGCTGCCTGTCCAGAGTATATATATATATATATATATATATATATATATATATATATATATATATTCTTTTTTCTATTATCATCGAGGACATCTTCAACTTTCATAATATCGTTTTATTTGCTAACGAAATTTCATTTTAGTTCACCCAAATCTAGAACTGGGACAGACTGAGATTTGTGAAAGAATCTTGAACGCTGTCGCTCTGACGTAAACTACGGCGGTTTTAAATCATCCTGGGATTTAAAGATCCCGCCCGAGGGTAGCAGAAGGCCAACACAGACGCATTTGCTGGCCGCTTCCTGACCAGGCTACGCGGTCGTAATTCAAACCTCTTTCACGATACAAGCCAAACAACGCACTACATTCCCGTGTATTTTACAAGCCTCCGCCGAGAGCGTCAACAGTCCGTGGTTTACCGTCAGCCCACAAGTACTGACGTAAGGCATCGTAACACGGGAATGGTTGACGTTGCTCCACGATCGTTGTTCAATTTTTTTTTTCTTTTCAACCTCCTGACGATGCGACCTTTCAGTGCGACGATGCGACCTTTCAGTGCGACGATGCGACCTTTCAAAGCGACGTTACGATCCTTGACCACGACGGTACAGCAGCCCTTCAGTGTGATCGTAGGGGGTAATCAGAGTGCAATTGGACGCTCACGTAAACCTAACCTAACCTAACCTAACCTAACCTAACCTAACCTAACCTAAGCGAAAGACAATACGGATTCATGGAGAGGTCAAGCGTAACAGACTTCCGTTATAAACATAAACAAAAAAGACAAGCTCGATTAGGCTGTGCGTATCTGCACTGCGTGAAAGCCTTTAACACTATGCCACTCAGGAGGCTGGTGAAAGAGTTTGATCTTGATTCAGCAATAAAGGGAACACACACACACACACACACACACACACACACACACACACACACACACACACATACACACACACACTTAACTGCTGATAAGAAGTTACACCCATCAGAAAAGTCTTCTGAAACTGGGTTTGGGGTTCCTTGACCCACTGTGGAGAGGATCAAGGTACCTCCTGAGGAGTGGCGACCAAAGCTGGAACGACTATTGGTTCTAGGAACGACCTGATGTGTTAGGTGCAGAAAGTAAAGATCCCCACACCCGTCAGCTGGCCAGATGCGTACTGCCGTGTGCAGCGTAGTGTGGAGCAGTTACACACACACACACACACACACACACACACACACACACACACACACACACACACACACGAGAGAGAGAGAGAGAGAGAGAGAGAGAGAGAGATCGCGTATTTTGGGATGGTGAATCTGCGGATAAGGTCTACGGTCTGCTCCACCCGCGTTTCACTTACCCCCCGGGGGCCCGCGTCGTGGTCTTTGACACAGAGGGGCTCCTGCTGACTGACCCTCTGACCTTCTGTGTCTGACGGGTTTCCCAGAGCGCTGTGAGGGGGATGGGTCTGCTGCCTCTCCTCTCACTCCCCTGTTATCAAAGAACAATTTGTACTGTATCATGTGTGAGGAGACTGAAGATTTGGTGTTGTGATTTACATTATTCATGTATCGATTTATTTCGATTCAGTCGCTGACGCCAAGAGGGCGCTGGGTTAACAGGTTTACGTATTTACAAATTTTCATGAAGAATTCGCACGGAATAACACATTTAGACATATATAAAAGTATCCGCTAAGTGTGAACCAGGGTCAAAATAAGTGAATGTTTACAAAATTCTGTAGTATTAAAGGCGAGTTCATAATTTTTCATCTGAAATTATCTATGAGGAAGGAGCTGATAAATGCAGTTTATGAAATACAAAACCTCGTGAACAGAACACGGGGTCAACACGTCCTATTTCTCACTGATCCATAACAAGAGGCCACAGGTTCGACACCTTCCAAAGGCCACGGAGAGAAATGCCTTGGTCAACATGTTTCATATCCACAGAGCCTACCGAGAGAGACCACTGGGTCAACACAACACATTATATTTACCGAGAACAAGAAAAACGGGTCCCGGGTCGACACATGAAGGAGTGAGTGAGAGTGGGGAGAGAGAGGGAGGGAGAGAGGCCATGGTGATGATGCTGGACCCCAGATGTGTGTGTGGGCAAACTGTGGCACGTCCATCATCGGCTCCAGAGAGAGAGAGAGAGAGAGAGAGAGAGAGAGAGAGAGAGAGAGAGAGAGAGAGAGACTATGTGACTTGGGAAGACTAAGACTCGTTGTTACGGGTCCTTCACTGGACCTGACTCGTGGCAACAGGTCATGGACTAGACCAGATTTGTTGCCAGCCTTTAGTACCACGTCTCATGACCTGAGGCGACCAGACTTGATTCCACAGGTCATGACCTGACCTGCCTGACCAGATTCGGTACCACAGGTCACGACCTGAATAGATTCGACTCAGTGCCATAGGGTTTTTTTTTTTTTTGACGGGGGAGCTGACTTGCGGGGGGGGGGAGGGGGGTCGTGGGGGGTCGTTTTCTGCAGTGAGGTCACGTGTTGGGAAAGTTCCCCGCCAAAATCACCGGCCTGACAACGTCGCCAGGAAATTCCCTGCCAACCTTGCAGTTTTCTCCTGAAGGATACATACACCAGGGTATTTTTTTTTTCCTTCACGGATCTTTAAGGTGGTGTGTAAATCCTTATCGTTACTGGAAGATCTAATTCAAAATCCTGGTTATCCTCTTACCCAGACCATTATGGATTGGATCACAGTCCTTGCGAATCATTACACACACACACACACACACACTTATCCCAAACCCAACAGTTTATTTGTTTCAGTTCGATCAAAATTTGAACATTAATATTTCGCCCTCACAAATTCCAAACAATTTAGGCTGTTTTGAAATGACTAATTCTCTCAAACTGCTGACTGGACCCACCGATCTCTCCCCAAGTTACTGGGCCTCATACAACTTGCCAAAGTTTCTGTCGTGCAGATCATATTCCTTACATTCATGGCAGCTATTATGTCGATAATTTCATTCTCCAACTGAGTAAACTAACAAACAACTCCAACATTCTTGCGAGTAATAATTGTGGTCCAAATTGTTCAGCTTCTCCTGAAACAAATTATTTACTACGACACAATCTCTTTTCACCGCCTTTTAGTTTCTTTATTTACATCATTCCAGCAGTTCCAAGATCAGTCCTAAAAGACTACGTTGTTTACGTAATGCCGATAGCTCCCCAAAATATACAAGTCGCTCCCACTTAGCAATCACAGCTGATGTCCCACTTGTGGTTGCCATGGAAACCATTAGTTACCGTCCTGAATCAGCTGATGGTTTGTTGACATCTGTTTAGCAAGGACAAAAATTTACTAAATAAACTTAAGAAAAAACAAAAAAGATCTCAGAAACTAAGAGTTTGGCAATAACGTTGACCATGATCCGGGCTGTTAATTGAGGCAAGTTAGAGCAGAGTTAGAAAGTAATCGTGAGCTTCTTGGCTCCTCTGTTCAGCGCTGTCAGCTATTCCATAAAATCATGCGAGTCCCTGCCCCCAACACACACACACACACACACACACACACACACACACACACCTATGAAGTATAATTTCGCTAAAACAAATTTCTTTACAAGATTACAGACGGTGGGAGCATCCTACCCACATGGACCTACTAAGACAATACAACTGTTGTGGTAACAACCACACTGGTGCAACAAGGAACACACAACAGCTGTTGTCCTTGAAATATATGTATCTGGCCGATTGAAAATGCTGTTCCGGGCACACTGTCTTGTCGCTCTGGAAACAAGGTACTGAACCCTTCAAACCTGGATGGCTTCTCTTGTAGCCAGAAACGAGAGACAAAAGAATGATGGTGTGCGTCATGCGGGATCTTGAGGCCTGAAATACATTGAGATAATGTAGGCCTCTTTACACCATCCTTGAAGATTACTATTCATTTAGGCTTCCAGGTTCCCAGATAATTCAGAGCAAATACATGTTGTATGAACCCCACAGCATACCAGACCGTACGCAGCGACAAAATACGAAGGGCTGTCCAGCATGCCACGCGATCCGCTGAGATTAAACAAGAAACAGCGTTGAGCAGTTTGGGAAACGTAGAGAGAATATATCATGAACTTCCAGCACTGTGGCCACTCTACTGCTCTTGTTTAAGGGGAAGAGCCCCTGTGGGGGGCCAACATTTCCGGCAACCCTTCGCTAATGTTTCCAGGAACACTAACATTCACAGCCACGTACTTGGAACTGGTTTGAATATCCCCAGAGAGAGTGTTTCCAGAGCTGCTTATGATCCAGACTGTCTATCGAAGCTCAACTCGAAAGCCATCCGCATTCCAGATAGCCAGCGGAGACAGTACATTAGCAGCTGTTAATATTCCAAGAAGAGAAGGAAAACAATGATTCCAGATCTGCCAACACCTCTCGAAAACCTACAAATTAGACCTTGCTTCACACTTTCAGGCCTCCAGACACCTCGCAGAGAATACATATTAAGTGAAATTCCAGGAATTGTGACAGTCCACTGAGGATGAGGCCAGCAACACCCCAGCCAGCTGCTGTAAACACAGATTATAAGGTCATGGTCAGTGCGCAGTTATAACTTCCACACCCTCTCTTCCAGACGATTGGAAAAGTTTTCTTATACTTGCTTGGCGTCCAGGCTCGAGGGACGAGCCTCTGGAGCAGCAGCCAGTCTGCACACCACTAACACCCAATACACTCGGCCTTTCCAAACCACGAATAATCCTTTCAGTCAAAAGTTGAATTCAATATTTTACGTGTATCCAGTGTGCTGGAAGAACATTGTGAATCCTCAGCTCGGTGCTTCAGCTGATTATAGTCCACTGTATGTTTCCCATCACTTTACGACGAGCCGAAATATGAGGGAATTACAACGTCATAACCTCATCCCAGTGGAGGGTTGCCTGTGACCTGTTCTCACACCACTGGAGAGTTTCTTGTGTTCCAAGTTAACAACAGAACTATAGTCATATTGTACATTTTTACTGCCAGAAGGGTTTGTTTGCAACACCATCTTGTTCATAAAGAACGGTATAATATATATAATATATATATATATATAACAACAGAGCGAAAGAGAGAGACTTACTTTTCACAGTAGTATTTTATGACACTGTATCTTTTAATGGTGGGTGTGAAGTGTTGGGCTACTGCTGTAATAAGTAATTAAGTACCAGCGTGTATAGCAGTCCTGATGACAGCCTATCTTATACGAATGTACATTACTGGGTCATAACCCCCGACCCCCTCATCATTACCTCAGGTCGTGCTTGCCTACGTTACAACGACCCCCTTCCCGCTGTGGCAGGTCAGACGAGGCAAAGCTACTAGAGATGGCCATTGTAACTTGGTTCTTGGAGGTGGTAAAAAGTTTCATTGAATCAAGCAAGATATGTAGTGAGCGCTGAGGGCTGGTCCTAGGCCTGGCCCGTAGCCCCCTAGCCTTGCTAGAAGCTAAGTTTTTGTTAAGTGACGAGTCAGTAAGAGGATGAGGAATCTCCAGTCCCTCGCGTCCCTCAGGCGTGTGTACAGGTGGGAGTGATGAAAGTGGCAAGGCAAGCCAACCTTCTCACTTCGCTGTGAGGTACCAGCCCTCAAGAAGGCCGACTTCTTAAAGCATGAACCCTTGGCGAAAATACCTTGGTCATCCCTTGAGAAAATGTTTTGGTTATGACCCTGACTCGTGATACAGTGGCTGTAGCGACCCAGGTCTGTGTACAGAACCTCGCCTGGTGTCAGTGAGACTTGCAGACTCGTTATGGTGTGACTGACTTGGTAATTATGCCCTCTTTACCGTCCACACATTCCCTTCTGTTCCTTTTTTTTTCCTCTGTAAAGACACCCTCGTACGAGGAAGCGGATGTAATATCTTTGTGTCTTATCTCGACTCACAATTTCTCTCTAACACCTCACCGACTGACCATTACGTCTGTGTTCCCAGACCACCCGATCAATCGTCAACTCCACGACCCTAATCCTTGATGCAGTGTTAGAAAAAAAAACACGTCACATTCTCACTCCTCATATATCGCGTCTTGGTTCACATTTCATGAGGTCAGAGGTCAAACCTCTTCAGAATATAGATTTCAGCCTGGTGTTCCCTCACGCTGGTGTCGACTCAGGTCACACGAGGCAAAACGAGACTAAGCCACACGTCGTTCATGCGTATATATAAGCGTGATTTGGCCATTTCTTAAAGGTTCAAAAATCACAAAAAGATTCAAGGACTTTCATCCACTTATCTTTGATTTTCCAACTGGTTTCCATGAAACCAGACCTAAAGACACCAGGCTCCACGTGCTAACAAACAGATCAGGGATTTCGGCTTCAATATGCATTATTTTTTTCTTTCATTTCAGCTTCAAAGGTCACAAAGCTTAGCGGCCTGGCGACTGGTTCATTCTGCCGTTCCTTCATATTTCAGTCAGTCATTTCAGACTTCAGACAGGCACATTAGGCCACGTGTTCTACACGCACTCAGGCAAACTGGTTCGGAAGTGCGAACATTTTTTGTGGCAGCGAGAAGCAATTCTGAGGCTTCACGAACCAATTCTGGGGTTTGAGGAGTAATTCTGAGGCAAATTCTTAAGTGCTAAACGCCAGGTCTTGCCCACTCTGTCCACAGCCCACCACAGGAAAATCAGGACGCCATAAATATATTTACAGAAGGTGAAAAAAGAATATAGGAAAATATAGATAGATCAGTGTAAATTACCTGTATGGAAATGTTAATTACTCGGTTAATTACCAGGTTATTTTTTCTTCCTCTCTCCACCTCCAGACACCATCTGCTTATGTCATGGTGAGAGTTCTTGCTCGAGGTGCTGACGTCACCATGATAATGAGGAAGACCTGGTGTTGGCAAGAGAACAACAGGTTATATTAAACCATAAATTATGTGTTGTGATGAGGGGATGTATTAGCTAACAGGCGGGTGTATTACTGGTCACGTTGATGTATGTATCACTTAACACGATGTATGTATCACCCAACATGTTGATGTATCATCCAACATGTTGATGTATCATCCAACACACCGATGTATTACCAATGAGTAAATTTTGTGTTCGAAGTTGAAAGACAAACTGAAAACTCATGTGGGAAGAAAACGGTTCTTGTTGTTGGGTTTAATGAATCCGTGGCCTGCAAAGGTTTAATGGTCTGCAGAGGTTTAATGGTCAATCGGGGAGGTTTAATAGTCTTCAAACATCTAATGGTCAGCAAGGCAAAGTGGCGGATATACAGAAAATGGTGTTCGGTACGTGTCTCCCTTAACAGGAGAGAGAGAGAGAAAAAGAGACAGACAGACAGAGAGACTTCTGCCGAGAGGATATTGCGGTCGGTATGTTGTATATACATTTAATAAGACAAAGTAGAAACTAAAATTTGGTTTCGATTGTGTTCCTTTTTCATAGAAACCAATTTTAGATTTACCAGTCGTGATTTTCATAATATTTTGTTTTCCGGTTTACAAAGTAAAATCAATGTTTCTAAATATGCGTGTTTGTGTGTATGTGTGAGTGAGTGAGTGTGTGAGTGAATGTGTGCAGGCATATATGGAATGGGTTCATATGTGTGTCTCTAAATGTACACCAATGTGTGCATGTATATATATATATATGTGTGTCATACTCATCGTGAAGAACGGCACGTGATATCTTCAACGATTTACAAGAGAAAGTTGGTTTTACACAAAAAAGATTGTAATATCGCAATAACCGGCAACTTCAAAACCAATCACGTTTTCTTTTATGTATCTCCGGATTTCCCGTTCTCTATTAGTTCATCCTCCGAGAAGAAGATGGCGCCACATGTTTCAGCCGGAAAGGAGCAGTCGTCAGAAATGTTGATGGTACACGAGTTTAATGCCTTTAGGGGGAGGGGGGCCCGTTTGTCCTCTGTACTGCGTCGTTAAAGCAACCAGGCGGCAGTTAGATATAATTGGCAGGGACTATGGGGTGCCTAGGGTCGAACTGGTGTACCCATGTTGGCCCAGCTGGACGAACCCTCGGGGAAACTAAAGCAGTGCATCAAGAGCTGGAACATCTGGTCGCTGGTGAACTGCCAGCCATAACATGTGTCATGCGTCCTCCCAAGGTCTTGCTAGTCCAGTTTCCGCTCTTGCGATGATTAAGGTGAGGGAGCGGACGTAAATAAGAACAGAGGAGTGTCGGTAAATAACACATGTCTGAGAAAAGGGAATGTAAAGACGAAAAAAAAAACGATTATCGGTGGAAATGGCTGTTAAGAGTTGAAGTACGATGATGATTGTACAGCTCAAGCAAGAGGAATGTTTTAATTGTTTTTATTTCATCAATATACGGGGGTAGTAATTCCCCAGATCCCCTGATAACAATGGGATGGGTTTGAAATGGGGGTGTGGGTTCACGTAGGTCTGGACCTCGGATTCTGAACATGGGTCTCTGCTTTCTCACGAAGGACGGTTGTAAAATGATAAACAAGATTCTTAACAAGACTGAAAATCTGTTCAAATTATTCTTTTCAAGCTGTGGACAGTTTGAAGACTGCCCTGTGACGGGGGGGCTGGAAATCCTCCCCTCTCGTTTTTTAGTTCTCCTAAAGAAGGAACCGAGAAGGGGGCCAGGTGAGGATATTCCCTCAAACGCTCAGTCCTCTGTTCTTAACGCTACTTTGCTAACGCGGGAAATGGCTAATAGTATGAAAAAAAAAAAAAAAATATATATATATATATATATATATATATATATATATATATATATATATGTGTGTGTGTGTGTGTGTGTGTGTGTGTGTGAAGGTATTCTACCTAACTACACCATCTGGTCAAGTTATGCTACTGATGTACTCGAGTATGGAGTGCGGGATCCTCCAAATCCACGCTAAGCACTACAGTGTCTAAGTGATGTCACCACAAGGCTGGACCAGCATATGAGTAGGAAAATACTGGTCTTAGGCGACAATCATGGAGGTTTTAATCTTGTTTTATCCTTCGTTTGAGGTTTCGTTGACTTTTGAAAAAGTATGGAAAATGCAAGAGTTTTTGAAACTTCTTAATCTGGTGGAGTAGCGAGACTCTCTGGGGAACGATGTGGTATATTGACGACCAAACGTCCATTTGTGTGAACAGGAACTTACGTCTATCACGGACGACGTATTACGACTGGTTAAGTAAGATGTGAAAGCATCAGGACGCGAAGGGACGTCTAGTTTCCCCTGGTTGATACTCGCGACAACAGATGGCTCTGAAGAGGTGGTTATTTTTGGCGTCTGTGAACACACGTAACTATTACCATTTTCCCCCTTCGTTTTAGTCTCATTATATTCCCCTTCACTGTCGGAGGAATAGGTATATCGTGATGCTAATCCCTATAACTTTAAAATAATGGTGCCGCAGCACTATTGGTGAGGAGAGTACGGCTATTTTAACTTTTTAAATTATAACTTTGAAAACTTGTGTAAGATATTTTGCATGAATTTATGCAAAAAGGATATACACTGCGGCAAGAGGGTTGAAGTTTCCCCTTGGAATGAGAAATGAAGACTTTGATATGATGATTCCACTGCCCCCGGTATAAGACCTTGATCCCAAAGCGTACGACCACAAACCTTCCGTTTTCTGAGTACATTAACATTCCATTTTGTACGACAATCATGTACCATAAATTCGTACAATATCCTTGTCCTTTAGTGTACGATAATT
Organism: Panulirus ornatus; assembly: GCF_036320965.1. Classification (NCBI taxonomy): domain Eukaryota; kingdom Metazoa; phylum Arthropoda; class Malacostraca; order Decapoda; family Palinuridae; genus Panulirus; species Panulirus ornatus. The sequence goes on along the minus strand of NC_092244.1, from coordinate 3,521,137 downwards.
ATACTGACTGAACGAGAAGAGACCCTCTCCGAAGACCCCCCCCCCCTCCCCCTCCCCGGATGAACAACAACAGAGAGTCGCCGGACCTGACGGTACAGTTGCCGGACCTGACGGTACAGCTGCCAGACCTGACGGCACAGTTGCCGGACCTGACGGTACAGTTGCCGGACCTGACGGTACAGTTGCCGGACCTGACGGTACAGCTGCCGGACCTGACGGTACAGCTGCCGGACCTGACGGTACAGTTGCCGGACCTGACGGTACAGTTGCCGGACCTGACGGTACAGTTGCCGGACCTGACGGTACAGCTGCCAAACCTGACGGTACAGCTGCCGGACCTGACGGTACAGCTGCCGGACCTGACGGTACAGCTGCCGGACCTGACGGTACAGTTGCCGGACCTGACGGTACAGTTGCCGGACCTGACGGTACAGCTGCCGGACCTGACGGTACAGCTGCCGGACCTGACGGTACAGTTGCCGGACCTGACGGTACAGTTGCCGGACCTGACGGTACAGTTGCCGGACCTGAGTGGTGCGCATGAACCTGTGGCTTTTAAAGTCGAGATGACTACCTGATCCTTGGGTATGACAGCCGGCCTTTGACCTCATCCTTAAAGGTCAGGTCAAAGGTCAGGTCATCATATCCAAGGCTCGTAACAGTAATCATCTCCAGGAGAAACGTTTGTCGTAAAGAAAAACAATTTCGGCCAATCAGGCAACGAGAACAGACATGCCTTCAACCAATCACAAGAAAGAATGAATACGTCATCTCGTGGGTCAAACACAATTCACCCAATCAGGTCCAAGAATGGATAAGTTTCCAGCCAATCAACGTTATGCTTACGGAAGTTCCATGGAGGCCGACGGATTGTTTCGTAAATTAACACATTTGTTTATTTTCATCTTAAACCTCTGTGGCAATATATATATATATATATATATATATATATATATATATATATATATATATATATATATATATATATATATATATATTCTGATGAGTTACTGTCCTGCATAAATCTTAAAATCTGATAATTTTATGGAGATCTACACTAAAAAATTAAAAAGGAAAAAAATCGCCTTTGTCTTGCTTCATTATAGGTCATTCATCTCAATACGACTCACAACGTGACCTCTGATTGGTCCGTCTGGCAACGAGGCTGACCAATCAGACTGCGGGTCTGAAGGCACCAGGTCATGTGTGGTCTGAATGTAATGCAATTATTTCATTTATCCTCATGCACTGGTGTATCCAGGAGGCTCCCGGTCATGATCGCTAAAAAGCATTTGAATGTTATACAAATATGAGCGGTAATGTTGGAGTTGAAACACACACACACACACACACACGAGTGCGGGGTTGATGAGGGGAATTTAATTACAGTTTCCCTGGGTAACCCAGATCCCTAATTCAACCCCCGGAACAAAAGCGCTGTAGGCCCGCCCCAGGGCGTCATCGCAGTGTCGGCCGGAGGCCTACTTGAACCTGCTAGTCTGGTGTGCTTGCATCATGCGTTCTTTATGCTTGCTACGTGGGTATCTGCTAAGCTCACTCTGTGGGTATCTGCGATACTCGCTCCGTTGGTCGGTATGCTCGCTGTGTGCAGTTGATACACTCGCTTCGTGGGTCTTTATGATCGCTACGAGAGTCGTTATGCTCGCTTCGTGGGTTGCTGTATGGTTATGGGTCTTTGTGCCCGCTGTGGCTTTATGCTCGCTTCGTGGGTCGTTATGCTCGCTCTGTGGATTCGCTACGCTCGCTTCGTGTGTTCGTATCCTTCATTCCGCTGGTCTTAATGCTCCCTGCGTGGGTCGTTGTGCTCACTCCGTCAGCCAGTCCCTCAAAAAACAAGAGTATGGAGCGAGCATACATAACACAAAAGCCTTGTTAACATCACGAGAATTACTGAAGAAATTAAGCCATAACAACCGAAACAAACTGTATTCCATTAGCGAAACTTGTTGCAACTGATCGAAAAGCTCTGAACATTTTCATTCGCTTAGAAGACAAAATTAAAAGGGAGGGGAGGGGACTGGGGGGGGGGGGGGGGGGGTGGGTGGGGAAGAAAAAGACATGCATATTTAATGAGATCCGTAAGCTTGTTTCATTAGCCAGTGGGAGGGGAAGGTTGTATGGCTACAGAACACTGATGAACAAGAACATGGAACACGTATTATATCAATTAGCCCTTACACAAGCCCTTTTTTTTCACGAAGTAGTAATTCACATCCTGTAGAAAGTTTCTGTATGTCTATGAGCGTCTGCAGGTGCGTATCAGAGGCGGTCAGGGTCAGAACACACACACACACACACACACACACACACACGTGCGCGACGAACAATGGAATGACAGGAAAATCACGTCATCTGTTTTCTTACAAGTTAGTCCAGTGCTTGCTCAGGGTCCACAAGTCGCCATTCACTTCATCTCCGGCCAACAGGTTTTATTTAACCCTCAGACCACATACTGGCCACTAATGCGTTATTGAAATTATGAAGAAAACCAGCACGTGGCTCAGACTGGACCAGCTGGAATAACGTGAGCATGTTGTACGCAAAACACCACAGTATTCTCTATCCAGTACCACATAACACCATAGAACACTACCGTATACCACACTCCACCACACTACACCACACTCCACCACACTCCACCACACTACACCACTTACCTCACACATTGAAATTCAGAGATCCCCAGCCCCCCACCCCACACCCCCTTAAAAAAAATTGAATGAAAAGTTTTCGAACAAATTTACTTAACAGTTCATTAGCAAGTGAGGACACACACGCTCTCCAATTCGTTAACTTCAGTCATAGTTCCCAACCTGAACCCCCCCCCCCCGCCTCCCCACCCCAACGAACTGAACGTAAACCAGAGTGGGAACACAGAGGAGAACTATCACTGCGCCTGTGAGACAGGATAATACGCTTAGACGTACTGACAGAATACGTGGTTCTTAAAATCTCAGTCGGGTGCGGAGGTCCGCCTGTTGTTGAGTTCGTAATCACATGAATTCAATACCATCATACAAGCAAGCAGATCACTTGAGGATATACAGAACCAAATCCCCCACCGTGCCTGAACAGCGAGCTGCCAGACACCCACAAATAAATACCGTTCCTGAGGATAACCTCTCCTTGTTTACAGAGAAATGTGATGCTAAAGAACATCTTTGGTGTTTCATCTTTTGACGGACCCCCGTCACAAAGGGGGTAGGACAACCAGTAAAAGAGGGAACATAATCCTCAAGTATTGTTGTTGTGGAGCCACGTAAAGGTAACCACCTCCACCTCACGTGAAGGAAAGATGCTAGCGGGGGAAGCGAACCATTGTGTATCGTGTTCCAGCTTCTCGGTAAAGGGTTTTGATACTCAGCCATTTTTAAAAATCCTTGGAAGGCAATGGTAATGGCGAACTTGTTTACAGTCAGGCTATATTAGGTGTTACGGTGTTACGACTCTGGTGGAACGGTGGTGTTGAAATGGTGCTGTAACAGTGATCAGCTAATCATGCGCCAGTGGTGCTCGCTGGGAACGCAAAAACGGATTAACAGACCTTTCCCCGCGACCACACTCCACAACATCACGCAACACAACATTCTGTTGCACAACACAGCACCCCAACAAACTGTAACACAACACAACACCGTCAAACATTATAAAATAGCCTTCCAACACCACGCAACACTTATGATACCATAAACATTGCAACAAACACACCACACAGCATTGTATACACCATGTCACCATAACACACACACACACACACACACACACACACACACACACACACACACACACAGCCCACAATCATTAGATGAGACCCTAATGAACTTGCTAATCACCGCAGGTCATTAAATAATATACTTAAACATCAAAGAAATGAAAAAGAATTATTTACCTAAAGTGAGTTTCATATTATTGCTGTTTACTTGAACAAAGATGTCTATGTATTTGCTACAAAGCGACTTGACTGGATCATTAAACCTTTCTTCACTCACCGGTTCTCACTCCTACCACAACATCGAACTTAAACGTTTTTAGACAAAAGACAAGATAATCAATTTCCAAAGGTGAAGGAGGATTCTGAGAACCTCTGTGTGAAGGAGGATTCTGAGAACCTCTTTGGCCTCTATGACCTGACCTTTGACGAAGGACCAATCCATCATACATCAGGTTCGTGCCAAGGTCGTGCTCAAGGGCATAATAAGGTTGAAGTGTAGAGAAGGGGAAAAAATAATTCAAACATCCAATCCACGTGGGTTCTGTTTTCAAGCTGTAGACTTCCTATGTGGTGCTTTTATGTTCCCTTAATAACACCAACGAGTTCATGCCATCTCTCTTGGTTGGTCTTCCCATAGTTTTTATGGTGAAAACTAGCCACACGAGGGCTGGCTGTGTCTTCTCCTTCCTCAAACATCAAAGCTGTGAACTTCTGTTCCTCCTTTGTTCTCTTCTTCGTCTTTAAAAGTCAGGTCTGTAAACACCGAAGCAGCTCTAATTAATTCTTGGCTTTTTTCATCATAATCTGTCTTCCTTCCATCCGAGACGGCTATGATCCGTGCATTACTCCTCTCGTGTTATGTGCACTACGATACCGTGCGACAAGTGCGTCATGGCGCCTTATCATTTATCTTCCACAGCGAGATGCCTAATCCTGAATATCTTATGCCATAAACCTGCTGTCATGTACCTACCATTATCACCATACGTGCTGTCATATCACTCCCTACTCCTCGATATTCGCTCAATAAGTCTCTTGCAGATGACCTTGCTAAGCCTTATGTATCCTCACTGGGACACTCCTAACTCCTGTACTATATATATTCTCACCCATCCTTAACAAGCTCAAGATATTCTTATTTCTTCGATACATCTTAGATATTCCTCGGGCATCAGTAAGTCCCAGTTGCTCCGACTTAAACCATGATGAATTCAAAATATTCTTTCTCAGTAAATCTGAGGTATTCTCAGGGCACTCGCTGATCCCAGCCATTCCCCTGTGAGCCTTGCTAAGCCCTGGACATTCTCAGCGCAGCCCCGGGTATCTTCACAGCAATTCACATTGCCGGAACTTGGCCATTTCCGAGGGTCGCTTACCCCGGAGATGAGCACATCAACCCTGCTCACTGTATCAATGTATGACGCCCCGGCTTTCACAGCCTAGTGTGTAATGTATAGTATATTGTATAATGTTTAGTATATTTATGATGTCAAGAGCCCTGGTGTGGCGTATGTGTTGTTTTCGTATGGCGTACAGTGTGTTACAGTGGTATGTATATCTTGCTGTGGTGGATAATGTCTTGATGTGGTGTGTATATGTCTTGGTGTTGTGTATAGTGTCTTGATGTGGAGGTTAAGCAGGACTGTACTCATATAAGAGGTAGTTTCCGGGGGGGGGGGGGGGGGGGTATCGAGATTCATGGGAAAGTGAGGTCACAGGAAACATCATGAATCACGAATATGCAAGCAGTGAAGACAACGAAACGACAAAAAAGCAAGGTCAGTGCTGTCGTTGCTGTGGAAGGGACAGACATCAGAGGGCACGGAGAAACTGGTCAGAAAAGGACACAGGCAAATAATCACAAGAGGTCAAAGGAAAACAAGATTACGAGAGAACGCTTAAACAACGGTACACACCGGGCGATCACAGCGGCGCCAAACATTACGGAGAAATGGGAAACTATCACGATGTGACGTCACAGTGTGACGTCACCAATGTAAACAAACCATGCAAACACAATATCCTGCGCTTTTACGGCTTTGATGGTATTGTTGGCACGTCAATTTTTCTCTCTACCCTTACTGCTTTCTCTTGGTCATTGTTCTCTCCTGAATTAGTCATTTTCTCTGCTTTTCATTCTTTCGTTTCCTCCTCTGCTGCTTCCACTGAATGTACTTTCGCTTATTGCTTCTTCAGTCTCTCTTCCTACGTTTCTCCTTTTCATTTCTCTTTCTTCTTGTCTTTATAATCTTCTGCTTCCAAGCCTGATGTATTATAGCTTCTCTTTTCAACCTTCTTCGTTCTATCTTCCCCTCTTCTTAACCTCTTCCATATTCTTCTTTCTCTGTTGTATCTTCCTCCTCCTCCTCCTCCTCCTCCTTCTCCTTCTCCTTCTCTTCTCCTTCCTCTTCATTCTTCTTGGCGTCTTGCCATTCTTGTCTCCTAAAACTTGTCTACCTCTTACCACCATCCTCTCCTCCCACTCCCCCACCCGTCTCTCACCCAAACACCCCCTTATCTCTGGGGGACACACTGTGGTGGGTGGGGATATATGGGTTTCGACATTGGCTCGGGATATGGCGAGTAAGGTGAGAGGATCGGGAAGAGGAATAAAGAAAAAAAGACAAAAAAAAAAAGCCAAAAGAGAGGAAGAAACACTAAAGATGGAATTACCAAGAGACCCAGGCAGGAGACTGGTATGAAGTGGACCCTAACCACTAATTGGGAACGTGTTGCCCAGAGACAAACAAACACACATTTTGGGTTTGGTTGGCGCCTCACACAAGAGATGGCGCTGACTTTCCACTGTCCCTTAGGATCTTTTTCTTTTCTTGATCTCCATTCACTGTGGCTGAGGAGTATACGCTCCGGTGATTTTCCGTATTCTATGTGACTGGAGCGTAAATATACGCTTATTAAAGCTTGCTGTGGCATCTTACGGATTGTTGCCAAACGCCACAGCCTGTAGTTTTAATTCTATACAATGATATACACGTTGGGATGTCATTGCTAGCTGTACGATGTCTACGCCCTCACACAATACAGTTATTCGTGAAAAGCTGATATTAGTAATGTAAACCCTTTCACAATCATATGTGTTGATCAGAAAAACACTTCAGTAGTACCATACATTTGTACGAATGCCTGACAGTGCTCCAGAAAGACGTTACATGCCTGGCAGCGAAGCAGCATACGACAAATGTCTCGTACAATATGTAAACAAGGATCTACAGGGACGTAGTCTTGGACAAACCTCCAAAATGTTAAACTGATCCAGTCCTCCTATATAAGGTGTCTAAGTCTTCTATCTCATATCTCACCTTCGTGAGATATGAGATCTTTGATCAACCTATAGATAGAATAATAATGGGGAGTTTCCCACATCCCATCACGTTGCTGCCTCTCCCGGTACCACTTTGAAAGTCCTGCCCACTGCGTATGGCATCACTGTCTTTTCCTATACGTCCACCCCAGTGGAGGAAATGATCAAAAGATCCTACTGGCGCTATGAAAGGATGGCTGGAACACGAGAACAGGAGCTAACTGACGACCCTGCAACCAGACGAGGACGACAAGGAGGCAGAATGGCCAGAAGTGACCAAGAATCAGCTGCTGAAGGACATCTGTAACGAATCCTGTATGGCGTGTGTGTGTGTGTGTGTGTATGTGTGTGTGTGTGTGTGTGTGTGTGTGTGTATGTGTGTGTGTGTGTGTGTGTGTGTATGTGTGTGTGTGTGTGTGTGTGTGTGTGTGCTGTAAGGTCGTTAGTCAAGGGACTGCTTCTCTGCCTGACATTTTAACGACCTCTCAGCAGTTTAAGTGGACAGCCTGCAGATATACAGCCACACCTCTACACAGACACGAACAGTTGTGCGGAGCAAGACGGGATCTGTGTCACATTACCTGACCGACCAGACCAGAGTCTGGCAGAGTTCCCTTGTTCTGATCACGACCATGGGACGACCCTTGAGCACGACGGTACGACCTCATCAGCACGAAGGTACGACCATCTCGGCACGAAGGTAACGACCTTCCGGCACGACCCTTTGGTATGATGGCACGACCTCTGACCTGAATCAACATACCGTCATCTGAAGGGTCGTACCGTCGCACGTACAGAATCATACTGTCGTGCTCAGGTGTCGTACCGTCGTGGTGTTGGCGAGGTCGTACCGTCATGCTCAACGGCTCACCTCACAAAGACCCCGTTACAGTGTAACAACACAATTCTCGAGATAATGAAAAATACATGCCTTCATGATGGCCGCCATGACAACATGTAACACCGACCACCACTGGGCTGGGGGGGGGACCTGTGGCGTCACGGATCGATTTCCTGTGACGTCATGAATCGGTCTCTTGTGACGTGTGGGAATGATAAGTTGGGTGACGGGACTCTCTCTCTCTCTCTCTCTCTCTCTCTCTCTCTCTCTCTCCAAAACCATCACTAAATTAGTTGTGTGTTCATGCCATAAACACACCAACATAACATAAAAACCACATAAAAATGTCTTAGGGTCTACTACTACTACTATCAATAATAATAATGATAATGATAATAATAATAATAATAATAATAATAATAATAATAATAATAATAATAATGGATTGGTAGCAAGGATACCAGATATGACCTGACCGTCATTTTCATCCTATATTTACGTAGAGGAAAAAGTTTATCTTTCATGTCATCAATTTATCATTGAGAAGTTTTAGAAGACCACTATTCTTCCCAGTGAGTGAGTTAAAGCTTCACGAAACAGCAAAAGACTTGGGAAATAATTCACCCGTCGCTACTAAGTCTTCCCTTATTTGTGGCCACAGATCTTAAAGGCATTATCTTTATCATTGTTTTTATTATTATTATCATTAGTATTATCATTATTATTATTATTATAGGTTTGAAATGTATGCACCTCTTGTCATCTGTTGAAAATGCATTCCAATAATTTTTCATTTCTGTTACCACCGTTTAAGATGTACGTTAGTAAGTTCGTATGTATGTAAGTACGCTTGAAAACATGTACGTTCTCACGTTTTCTGTGACTGAAAGTGTAAATAAGGGTGCTTTTTCCACTGTTATGAACGTTATATTGAATCTTCTGAACGCGAGACCTTCGACCTTATCCCTTAAGGATCAGGTCAGAGTGTCGTACTGAAGGGTCGTACCGTCGTGCTCCAAGGTCATTCTGTCGTGCCAATGGGATTAAACGGAACAAAACCGACCAATATACTAACAGGTGCCTCAGACGAAGCTGCCATCAACACAACACAGGTTTTGGATCATCATCATCATCATTAAACCATCATTTTGCCAAGAGGAGAAAAAAAGGAGATTAAACCAGAAGGAACCAAGATGGAATCATCCCTCATCATTACATTATAAAGAGGATGTTCATCATTAAGCTCAACGAACGTGATCATTTAAAAGGAAAAAGAAGATTTAAGATTCACACGAGAAGTGACGTAATACAACTTACATAAAATGAATCACGTGACAATCTAGCACAAGAACCTCCTATTCTCTGGATGGCCTGATGTCATGATGCCATAAATCCATTTACGAAATAGGAACCGAAAAACAAAGGACGCGCGCGGCGTGCGCAGTCACTCAGCATTTCCTTTCGTTGTGCGCATTTTTATCAATTACGGTGGAGGATGGGGCGTTATTGTCCTGACGATGGGGTGGCTACGTTATCTCCCCACTGCATTCAACACGAATATTGTTTAACTACATTTTACACGCATTTATTGGTTGTTTTCCCTTGTGTTCTTGCACCTCACAACATTTAGTTACTTTTCTCCCTCGTGAATCGTCTTCATTCTATGTGTGTATTGTTAGTTCACGTACGTCTGTTGCCCCAATGTATATCGCTGTTAACCATATGTAGTTATGAATGAAGATGTTGGCTATCATTCCCATCTTCATATTCTCAAATGTTCTGAATGTGAACACGGATAATAATCAATGTCACGTAAATTACGAATAAAATTCTTAATTAAGGCCAGTATATCGACCACAGAGAACACGACATCGGCTAGGACACAGAACACCACAGAATTACGCTGACTGGATGAAAATCAACACGCGATAAACAGTTCTGCCCTAACTACGGAGATCTTCAGTAACTGTGGGCTCCGCTAACCCAATCAGAAGCGCCGAGGTAGAGTTCCAATCAGAGATCATCAAAACCTGCCACTCACATCCAATCACAGGACACCAGATAACAGCAGACATTTCCAGTGATTGGCTGTAAATCCCAACCAATCGGACGCCTAATACAGTTAACAAAGACCCACGCTGATTGGCTGTTGTTCTTGACCAATCAGAGCGCCCCTAACATCCTTCTCCAACTGGTGAATTGGTCAGCTGATGGAGAAATCATTCCATGATCTAAAAAAAGAAATAGAAAAAACTGCCGACTCTATCTATTGTTTAGCTTACGAGGCTTAGATTAGTTCTCCCTCGTTCGACCGTGGTAAAGTAGAAAAAAGATACGAAAAAATAAAAGTGAGAACCTGACTTCGAATCCCCTAACACTTTTAATTCTTAATGTGACTTCGGCATCGATATACAGAGTATTGCTGAATTGTTTTCTTATATCTATCTCCATTTTCTTGAGTATCAATAACCACAATTCTTAATCTGTCATATATTTTCTATATAATGTCAATGTTACGAAGTTACAGCTTAACGAATATTGAGAATTTGTTCTTTTATCCATTCTAAATATTCACTCTTTCACTGTACTGGCATTTTTGTTAAACGTTTCATTTCATTTAAACATACATTTCTTTTACTCTTCCCATTTTGGTTTCTTTAGAGCGATATTCATATATGTGATTCTCGGGAAATTACAATTAATTCTACACGATTACTTTAAACTAACTGTGTTTGTTTCCATCGTGTGTCTCTTTCATCTTCTTTCTCTTTCCTCTCCAGCTGCTGAGGTTTCATCAACATCTTTTTATAACCAGTACATCTGAGGGGCTGGTGATGTAGGAGAATCCAGCCACAGAGATGCAAGGCAAAACTAAGGGCGGCCCTTGATTATACAGACGATAGTAAAAGAAAAAAAAAAGACAGGAAATGCATTTACCAACTTTGGGGGATGCAAAAAAAATGAACTGTCCTTTTAAAACTACCAAATCAAGTTACTGGGAAGGACATGACATAGTGAATAATATGTACATACAGCGTCATAGATTATATCATCTTATTACACTCCATTCTCAAGTGATCGCCTTAAACCATTACAACATTCTACCGTAAGCTTAAACGACCGATAATGAGACCATTTGATGACGCTTCCCATAGTTCATTTGTTACCATCAAGAATAATGCTAAATTGTAACTTGACCTCCGCTTACCACATTCGTATTACTAACGAGATTCGACCTTTTGACGTTGGATGTGAGGTACACCAGTGCTTCAGTACTGCCTAATGAGACACTTCGTTATGTTACGTCGTTATTCATAATGACGATCATTTAGGTCGGGTCATTAAGGCAGGAGACGTAACATAAGTCATGTACAGAACGTACATGAGAGTGTGTGTGTGTGTGTGTGTGTGTGTGTGTGTGTGTTGGACCGTAACTACTGTACTGATATCCAATTCTCTCTAACCACCCCCCCCCCCCCCACACACACACCCAAACCCCCTTAGTTGTTCACAGTGTTCGTCGGGTCTGTTTTTTTTTTAGGAGGGGGGAGGTTGGGGGTAAGGTGATTAGCCCTATGAACTACCGAGGTTAATCATTAAGGCCGTCAAAGCCAAGTGACAACCACGTACGAAGAAATCTTGAAGAGCTTCCTCAGGTGTAGCACACTCACTCACACCGTCCTTATGAACCATGACGTAGTAGTAGTAGTAGTAGTAGTAGTAGTAGTAGTAGTAGTAGAATGATACTAACTGGTCCTAAATGATAGCCGATACTCAATGACCCTAACTCACCTGATACTAACTGACGCTATTCAGTAGTTGCCACTAATTAGTCCTAGTTGATGTTTGATATTAATTCATTCTGGTCGTAATTAGTATTTCATACGAACTACTCATATTTCTTCTTCATTAGTAACAGATGCCAATTTAAACCACATTAATCACTAATACTGAAAACAAATTCTGCAAACTCATAACAAACAAGTACGAATTACATATATAATTACATTACAATGAAATAATTGTTATTAAAAGTTTTTTACACACGAATGTTAGATAAACTGGGACAAAATTATCGAGGGGGGGGGGGGGGGTAACAGACGTTGTAATAAGAGACAATAAAAGAAAGTTAATAAACGCGAAGTAAAGTTACTGCAGATATTAACGTGAAATAAATGGAAGATTGAAAGTAGATATATAAGCAACTGAACGATAGATAATGAAAAGATATTAACAAAAATATACAGATTCGTAGATAATCATCATTAAGGTATTGGCATAATGATATTGCATACACACACGACAGAAAACGGTTCATGGGAACATATCATACGTCACCATCCGTCATGGGCTACTACGTAATTCCTCGGCTCCTGTGAATGAAAGCTAATCGTTGATTGGTGGAGAGATCTGGCGTCGTGCCCGCTCACTGGCTGAGATTAACTCGACGCTGATTGGCTTACAGCTATTCTTGGATGCCCTTGCTCTCTCTAATGGACGCTGATCGATGGCTGAACCAAGATGATTGTCTCCACGAAGGTCATTCATCACTAAATACTCGATTCATATTGGATACTATTGATTAATTTCCTTATCTATGTTCATTGATTGGCTCTAAGCAAAGGAAGCTCTGATTGGCTCAAAGAATCAGATCCTCAATGGTCATTGGTCTCCTAAGGTTTCAGTTACGGTTGAAATTAAGAATGTGAAAGACGTTTGGTTCGTTGGAAGACAAAACTTTTAAATGCCGATTCGATATCATTTACTGAACTTTGAACGGCAGATCATGCCTTACTATGGCAGAAAGCTGCAAAGCTGCTGCAGATCAAGTCGTTTCTGCAACTGCAAAATTATTTGGGTTCAGAGCAATTATGATGCATCGTATTAGTCTTTATACATGTTAATTTGACACATGCATGGCAACTGTGACACACACACACACACACACACACACACACACACAAGATGCTACCTGAACTCCTAAGTGACAATGGTAATTGATAATTTGTTTAACGGTGTGTAGAAAGAAAATAAAAAAAAATCGCATTCATGTAAATCGCTTGACAATATCGAGTACTGTCGAAAGGTTTTAACGAATAACGGGAAAGTACGACCCTTGAGTACGAAGGTAGCGACCCTTGAGTACGAAGGTAGCGACCCTTGAGTACGAAGGTAGCGACCCTTGAGTACGAAGGTAGCGACCCTTGAGTACGAAGGTAGCGACCCTTAAGTACGAAGGTGCGACCCTTTAGCACGACAGTGCAAACCTTATGTATGACGGCCGGGCGTTTGACATCAAAGGAGAGGCAATCATAATCAGTGGTCGTACCGTTGTGCTCGAGGGTCGTACCGTTGTGCTCGAGGGTCGTACCGTCGTGCTCGAGGGTCGTAACGTTGTGCTCGAGGGTCGTACCGTCGTGCTCGAGGGTCGTAACGTCGTCTCAAGGACTTAAATTCACATGATCATCATGAAATATGTGCTTCTTAAGTACTATGCGCTACACATATTACACATTATATATCTGTTACTACTCAAATCCAAGGAAATCTCTTCTGCCAAATGCAGTATTGCTGGGAAAGGAAGCCACTGAAGTTTTCAAACCTACATCATTTTCCTAATCAAATTATAATTATGTTTCCTATATACATACGATGCCATTAATCATGAACAATCTTCGTTGACGGTGATAATACATAAATTGAATGGGTTCGTTAGAATATGCGTAATGTAAAATGAATGAGAAGGTGATTCTTCAGTTACAGGTTAGGTTAGGGTGGGGTAAGGTAGGTTAGGTGAGGTTTGGGTAAGGTTAGGGTAGGGTAAGGTTAGGTTAGGATAGGTTAAAGTGCATTAGGTTAGACTACTTTAATATAGGTTAGGCTAAGTTAGGGTAGGTTGGTTTTGGCTGGTTCAGGTTCACCTTATCTTAGGCAAAATTAGGTTGGTTTTGGTAAGCGTTAATGCAGTTAGGCGTCCTCCTCAGCTATATTTCTCATCCCGGAGTCAGCAAGATAATAAACAAATATTCAGCGCCAAATCCATTCCAGTCTCTAAGCCAAGCTTTGGATATCCCACGGAATCCTTTCTCGCGAGAGAGATGGACATATTTGGTTGGGCCATCGCGTCCCAGTAACCCTTGGTTGGAAAGCATGTATCAGACTTGTTGTGGTGGTATGCGAAGGGGGGGGGGGGGGTGAAAGTAATAAGTACGCTGCACTGGTTAGTACAAACAAGTGAACAACACACTTCCATTGTACAGTTCCTGGAAGATTGGGGTCATCAATTTCACACAACCCACAGATCAGGAAATATATCAAGGGTACACAAACGCTACAAAAAACACTGCTAATGACCTCATTAGCAACGTAAGGTTCTGCTCCACACAGACCACCGCTAATTATGAGTTACCGTACGCCTTGACTACGGTAACTTAGGCCGGGATTATTTTCCCACGCATTGTTCCCGTCACCAGCTAAACAAGGCAAATCCTTTGGTTTATTGTTTATTATTTTCAATATGTGTATATGTGTGTGTGTGTGTGTGTGTGGGTGTGTGTGTGTACGTGAGTGGTATTTACATCTAGGCTTTGTTAGCTTTGTTTTGCCTTACGGATTCGCGGTTGGAAATGAATTCCCTTGCGCCCAACACGAAATAGAAAAGAATAGCAGAAATTGGAAGGAAGATAAAATGGAAAACAAAATGATTCAGCCAACACCAACATCGTTATAAAATACACAAATCTGCCAGGCTGTACAGGGAGGGGAAATACCTTTGCAAAAAGAAAAAAAAAAAACAGTTGTCACAGAGCCAAGTCATAGCTGGACGGGTGTGGACTCCCTTGCTCTCCACCACCCATCTGATCAGCACAAAAAAAAAGATAATAGACACCCCCGCAATGAGACTGGCGGGCGGCAAATTCCAATGTAGCCACTTCGTGCATCGTCTACACTCGTAAATAGGAATATTATTACCTATTCGTAAATTGCCCTTCCGTTCACCACACACACACACACACCTACACACACAAGCTTACCACACCTCGACCCATGGTCCCACCTGAGGGACGTGGATGGTTTCCTGGGAGTTGTGGGAGGCCCATGCTAACATTTTCTTTCAGCAGGAAGGCTGTGCACACCAGCACGGTGCAGGGGGTAGGGAGCGACAGCGTCCTGGGGCTCCATCTGGGTCGTCATTTAGTGATTTCCTCGTCTGTCTGTAGAGGATCTGTTTGCCGTCTTGTTTCCGCCTCTTGCGAAGTGATAAATCCAAACAACATGATAGATGGAGTAGGTAATGCTGCTTATACCTCCCTTCACCTGCGCTTGGTTTATTAATGCTATGGATGCAGACTTATTGTTGACGGTCTCCAGCTACTGCTAAGGACGTAGCCACATTCTATAGAGCCTACAACTATTGTTTAGGATATAGCCACATTGCTTAGAGCCTCCATCTACTCCTGATTGTCTTGCTACATTCTACACAATCTCCAAGCTCGTGCCGAGAACATAGTTACATCTCTGACAGTCTCCAGTTAGTGTTAAAGACGTTGCCACATTATACTTTGCCTCCAGCTATTGCTAAGGACGTAGTCACATTCTTCAGAGCCTCCAGCTACTGCCAGGGACATAGCCACATCCTTCACGGCCTCCAGCCATTGCCAAGGACACAGCCACATCTTTCACAGCCTCCAGCGATGACCATGAAGGTACACGAACCCTCAAGATGTCTCCCCAGGTTCTCCTCCTACACCGTTGACTTTGATGGCTTATCCATCCTTCCAGGCGGCTGACTCCGTCATCTCCCCCTTCCATAACAACTCCTCTGGTTATCTTCCACCCTCTTTACATAGCACATACCTAGACTTCCTTTCTTTCTCTTTTCGTTTTTCTCAAAGCTAAGGGTAAAGTGAGTTGTGTGTTCCGGACGACAACACTTTTGAAAAATAAATTCGAGTTCTTTCCTCACATTTTTCCATCTTATACTTTTTGTGAGATTTCGAGTGACTTTCTGAAGGTCTTCACTGACTTCCTGATTCTTAATTCCTTTTTCTCCCTTCACATATTTCTTTATTTTTCTTGTCTGACTTCCATGGCATCTTCCCATCCTCGCCGCAGGGGGCCTTGGCTCACTCTCAGGAGGAGACTGGCACCGGTTCATGGCACTAGTTGATAGCCTTGGTTGATGGCACTGGTTGATGGCCCTGGTTGATGGCCCTGGTTGATGGCACTGGTTGATGGCCCTGGTTGATGGCACTAGCTGATGTCACTGGTTGCCTGGGAGACCGTGGTAGTCTTGTCACGTCAAAGAAAATGTGAAGTGATAAAGGGAAGAAGCACAGTCCTGTGTCTGCCCATAAACGTCAGGGAACTTAAATCTTTTGTTGATCTCTCTCTCTCTCTCTCTCTCTCTCTCTCTCTCTCTCTCTCTCTCTCTCTCTCTCCACCACAGATCAAAGAAATGGATGGGCAGACTACTTTCCTGGACTGCCAGAAAGCTTTTGCCATTGTACCCCATCGGAAGTTAATTAAGGACCTAAAGCTACAGGCAGGAATAAAGGGGAGGACTCCTTCAAGGGATTGGAGATGATTACCTTTGAAGATGGGAAGAAAGGACGATGGTAAAACGGAGAGTTTTCGTAGCGGCTGACGTCAAACATGGCGTGGCGCAGGGCTCCGTCCTCCACCACCTTAGTGTTCTTGTTGTGGGTAAACGACTTGCCTGACTGACTGCCTCAGCATGTTTTCGGACGATGCCAAAGTCATGAAAGTATGACCAATTGTGCTGACGCTTCTACCCCCAGAGTTTCCTGACACTCCTGCCCCCGAAGTGTAGCTGACACTCCTATCCCGAGAGTGTGGCTGACAGTGCTGACCCCCCAGAGAGGTACAAGCTGTGTAATTCTCAAACACATTCCTCCTCAAAATTATTTAACTCTGGAAGAAATTGTTTTACAAAAGTTGATAATTATGTTGGTAAAGTTTGGCGTCGGTCTAGAGTCCAACAGGACACAAATCCATCTGACATGACTGAAGCAAAGCAGACCCTAGGGTAGGTGGACGCAAGATTGTCGCCCTCGTGCGAAATCAAGACGAGGATAGCTCTGTCTGGCTGCCAACATCGATATCAACAACATGCTTCATCGTGATGGCCTAATCTCAAGTTGGGGTATTTTTATTTGACGCATCGACACGCTCCGCACTCCCTCACACACCGCATTCTCATACACTCTCTCACACACCCACTCTCACACACCCACTCTCACGCACCCACATTTCATGGCTCTTTCGTGCCTCATCCTACATTCTCTCACCCTTAAGACTCATTCACACACTCATATTTCTATTTCCTTCGTCGCACATAGAAGAAGAACTCCTCCTGAAACCTCCACATACTTCCCCAGACACTCGTACTCCCTCGCACTGATTAACCCTGTCTCACAACACCAGTGAGCAGCGTTAGTCCTGGTCTATTTCGAGTTCATCTCACAAATCTCATACCTGATATTATTCTTCCAAAATCCAGCCGACTGCAGACTGCTTCTTCCCAAATGTATAACCGAACGTGAAGATATACTTCGATTATATATATATATATATATATATATATATATATATATATATATATATATATATATATATATATATATATATACACACACACACACACACACACACACACACACACACACACACACACACACGGTTTATTCAGAACAAATACACGACAAAGAATCGTATTTTCTCTATGATTACATTTATACCTTGATATTCCAACGAAACTCTTACAGAGACGTAGAAATTTCCTGAGAGAGAGAGAGAGAGAGAGAGAGAGAGAGAGAGAGAGAGAGAGAGAGAGAGAGAGAGAGGGTGGTCACCCGGGCGTTAACATGGGGATATTGGCGTAACAGGGTATCAGACGCTAGATCTAAGATTGGTGGCACAAGCGCGGTGAACGATGACTATTTCTGATTGAGAACGAAACCTTCACAATGATTGTGTCTTACAAGGATCAGGAAATGAAGATCAATCCTTGTAATCCTCTTCTTCTTATCATTTATCCCTTTCATTCGATGAATAATCGTAGCACTTTCAACATAAAGTCACGGGTAATTCAACAATTTTGTATGTAGAAACCCTGAACGTTATAGCTATAGAAGCAGATTATAAGACGACCCGATCATTAGTCTCCTTATTACTGATACAGAAGGAAAATTGCATTCGTCCAGCCAGAAGAGAAGAGAGAAACAAACAAGAAATTCTCAGCCTGGAAATATTTGAGATACTGACTTGAGCATCCCATTTGGATTTTGTTTCGTTTTAATCTTATCTAATGTTCTGTGTCAGCTGATCTCAGGGATAGTTTAGGGTCATCAGTCCTTGGTAATCAATACACACTTCACTCACTCTCAACACATTGAGGTAGGTCTTTATGTTGGAAGATACGAAAGAATGATGTGATATGTGACAGTGTTGCGTGTACCACACAAATTCGTGTGTGTGTTGTCAAGTGTCGTGTGCACGAGATGGGAAAAGCGCGTGTTTGTAGACTAAATGCCAGGAGCAGACGGACATGAGGCAGAAAGACAACAAACTACAGCAAGGAGGGGAACACGACAGACGTTGCAGTGCTGGCTAATTGCGCCGCCATTTCTAGGAGACAGTTTTAAGAACTGCGTAACTTAGGTGTACAAACTGTGCATAAGACATGGTCCCTCTCTGATACACCACAGTTCAGCATAATATGTGCCACTTTTACAGAGACTGACGATATTCGTCATAGATCGGGACATTTCCGCCACATCCTTGATGATCAGTTATGAGCTAATGTGTCACAGATCAACCACGTATATGCTATTTTCCAAGTCATCTATGCCCAAGCTTCAATTTGACCGATGAGTAACACATACGCCAAGGACGCATATGGAAGTAAAGAAAAAAATCGCCTCACAGTTTGGTGACATGTACGCTCCCCTTCTATAAGGAGATCCACTATCACATCTAGGCGCCACAGTTCAGCAACATGCGCGCCGCCACTTTCGCAGAGATTCCCCCCCGAATTTACCCTCTGGAATCTGATGTCAAAGAGGAACCGCTCACTTGCAAAGACACGCCTAATGTTGCGAGAGATCGACCGAATTTTCCCTCCTATCTCGTCCTTTCAACTCCAATGAAGTATGTGGTTAGGGGGAGCGATTCCAAGTCTCAGAAATTCTCGGGAGAGATATATGGTGAAGGCGCCTGGCGGAGGAGAGAAACGAAAAAAAAATAAGAAGAAAAAGAACTGGGAAACAGGAAGAGATTAGCAGTTTCCTTTGAGTGAAAATATGTCCCCTGTCACAGCAGGCCGACAAAATGGAGGATATTTGGATATTCTAAGCCATTTTTACCATGTGATTAATGGCCCCGACCACCGTGGCAGTATACCTCGCCTCACTGGCTTGGATACACACAGAAAAACTGAACCATTAATCATAAATGACAAGAGGAAATACCCTTACGTTATACTCTGTTTAAGGTACTACCTTACACTCCTCACACAAAGGTAATAAAACTTGTAACAAGAGCGATAACCATGACTAGTGTGTCACTGACAAAACTTACGATAATATTTCAGATTTACACATAAATTCTCATAACACTAACCCAAACATTAAGAAACAAACAGACAGTAAATTATCTAATAACAAACTACTAATTATTATCACAGTTACAGTTAGCAAACTTTCTTATCATCGATCAGATAAATCAAGATATACGAAACCTAAATCTATACAATTTATCCTTATATATAAGTAATTTTTAACACTAACGTATTTAGCATGAAGTCCACAAACAACGTGCATATGTCTCTATATAAAGTTAGATCGCTCTCGGACTGACAAACTAAAATCAGACATCGTCAAGACACTAAACACCATGCGATTACCTGCGATAACGACCATTTTTTTCAATTAAATGAATCGAAAGGCAACTTCTTTATTTTTCATCCAGTGTGAAAAGTGTCTCTTGCCTCTGGTCAAGTGACGTCTGATACAGGACAAATGATGTAAATCGCTTCGAGTATTAGTGAAGTCAAGTTACATCTTCCATTGTCTTAATCCCTTGAGGACGACCTTACAACGGTACCAGCCATGGGCAAGACGCTACGATCACTGAGCATAGTGGCATGACCCTACACCACCATGATTCGACCTTTGAATATAATTACCCTGTCTTTAACATGACCCTTAAAGGCCCAGGTTAAGCGCCACGCCAACCAAACCAAGGGTCATACCGTCGTCCTCATGGGTCGTACTAGAGAGCTACATGGTCGTCCTGAGTGTAATACCACACTCTGCTGGAGAACACTGGAACTCAGTTGACACTATTGACACACATACACATTAACGCACCATCCTAATTAGACGCATGTAACCCTCAGCGACACCCAAGACACATGACCCCTGACCTGAACGACGTCTGTGTAGTCTCAGGCTTTCGGATGAGGCCCTTTAATCTGAGAGAACACGAGTCATATCACCTTAATTGCTCGGGAGATGAAACAGAAATGATCCCGGAAGCTGCTACTAACACCGAGTGTAATCTCAGCACTGTTCTAATGAGAAGGTACCGTCTTAATATCCATCAAGGCGCCAGGAGAGAGAGAGAGAGAGAGAGAGAGAGAGAGAGAGAGAGAGAGAGAGAGAGAGAGAGAGAGAGAGAGCAGACTTCTGGACGTGTAAAGTATTTCCGAGCGTCTTTGCAACACCACATTATCATCATCATCATCATCATCATCATCATCATCATCATCATCATTGGTGTATCACTGCCATCAGCCCCCGCGGTGCATATCTCATATCTCAAATTAATCAAAAGTGTAGAAAGTGAGGGAAATGCGTATATGATATAAAAACTAATATGAGAACGAACAGGCTAGACAAACCCACTGAATCAATACAGCATTGCGTACTGAAGTCGGGAGACACCCAGAGAAACTTGCCTCCCCTGGGTGAAGACGCCTGAAGAAGGGCGAAACTTTCTGGAGAGGAGATGTGGAACCCCGCCCTCCCCTGCTGGAGATTTTACGAGATATCATCGAGAATATAAACATAAGGCAGAAAGCAGGCTGGTAAAACTCGTCGGTCGAATACAAATGAGAGGAAAAAAGCATTGTCAGGAGGAGGAACACGGGTCCCAGATAAGGTGGAGGGGAGGTTGATGCTGTGATGGTGTGGAGGAGGAGAGAAGAGGAACACAGGCGAGGGGTTAGCAGAGGTGAGAGAGAGAGAGAGAGAGAGAGAGAGAGAGAGAGAGAGAGAGAGAGAGAGCATTATTCTCTGCGACCAACCCGCATTACCGAGACTGCTGTAGGGGAGATGAGGTAGTGCAACATTATATGGAAAATATCAGCCCCAGGCAACATGTATATTTTGCCTCTGAATCAATTTGCTAAAGTGCTACATGTACATATCACCATGACTAATCCTTCATTAGATTAATCGGTTCGTGATTTTTTTTCACATTGGCTTATATTCTAAAAGGATGCTTCAATGTATCCCTTTTTACGATGGCAATCCCAATAGCTTCTGTGATTAGAGGAAAACACAAAAATTAGATTATGTGATATATTGTATATGACAACACGGCTAGAAAAGAGATGATTACTGATGGTAATACAACAAATGGAGTGCTGATTACAACTCTACCACCAAAGCATGACACTGAATGATTGAGTGGAAGTCTATGCACGCCTGGCTCACTTGTAACAACCCATGGGTGCAACAGAGAAGCTACAAGATGGCTGGATATGCCCACAGTCATCCCTTGCGTCATCACCAGAAATATTTCTGAATTGTATTCTTTGCATTTTCTCTAAAATACACATTTAAGAACAGTCGAACTAAAGTTCTTACTTATAACTGAAGTAGGAAAAAAGCACTTACACTTAGAACCAACTTTTCAAATAAATCAAACCACTTTGATATTGTGGAACAAGATTTTTTTCCAAGTAGAAGCTTTTCAGAAATTGGATTACACAATTTATTCTGGTATTTGTTGAGGATTTCAAGTGAGATGATGACGTTGCTCAGCTCACGTGTGTACACTTCTTGGTGGGTCGACTCCCGTACGGTTTGGTCTGCGTCTCTGCTCATTAGAAATTCCGACTCAATCGTGATTGGTTGTAATTTATTCCGTTTGTGCGAGATGACTGTACGTGTGTAATTAAAGTTGGAATGTCGGATAAATGGTATACATTCTCTCTCTCTCTCTCTCTCTCTCTCTCTCTCTCTCTCTCTCTCTCTCTCTCTCTCTCTCTCTCTCTCTCTCAATCAGAGAAAAGTAAAATCTGTGACTGGGTCTTTTATGATGGGATAAGTGATAAATGAATCTAAAGACAATATGGAAGATGCTCCTCAAACATTACAGATTAGCGTTCAACACAAAACTTATATTGTAAAAGTGGACCATAAGACTGTCATTACTGATAATGATATATCAGAAAGCCACAAAGTCAAGCAACAGACCAACTTAGAGAAAACTTAAAACTAAGGCAAGATGGAATCCCAGTTATTCTTAAAATCTCAAATATGACAATAGAAAAACTTCATTGATATTGACGATACAAACCACTGATCAAACCAATGTAGTACATACACAGAAAATGGGATATGCACAACATCAGTATACAAAGAAAGGTCTAAGCTAGTTGCAATACAGCACAGACCGGACAGCCTGACGTCACACGCAACCAAAGTTTATGAAAGTGATGAAAAACAAAACTCACACAGTTAGTTGAACATGTATGTAACAACTCACGAAACATTTAGAAGAAAACTTGAAATATGGCTGAGGACATTCCTCGATAAATCCAGAGAATGATGATCATCCGTTATGTGAGCAGCAGAGAGAATGATCATACGTTATGTGAGCAGCAGAGAGAATGATAATCATCCGTTATGTGAGCAGCAGAGAGAATGATAATCATCCGTTATGTGAGCAGCAGAGAGAATGATAATCATCCGTTATGTGAGCAGCAGAGAGAATGATAATCATCCGTTATGTGAGCAGCAGAGAGAATGATAATCATCCGTTATGTGAGCAGCAGAGAGAATGATAATCATCCGTTATGTGAGCAGCAGAGAGAAAACAGTGTTATCGACCAAGCATGACCCAGTGAGCGTCATGCACTTGCTCAACCTTTTGGCAAAAGTTTGTCGCAAGTACTCGTGGGCAGGTACCCTCTCTATCTGTCTGTCAGGATATCTATCTATCTATCTATCTATCTGATGAAAAAAAACTCGACCAGTAACCATTCTGAGAGAGTCAGGGGGGGAGGAGGGGGGCGTTATATTGTTTCTGTTGTTGTGGTAAGCAAGGAAGTGTGCGTAGCGTGGCCTGATACTGGTCATGTTGTTGTTGCCTGAAATATTGAGAGACTCGCTACGTCCAGGTAGGTGTGGCCTCGTGTGGTGCAGGTATGTCAGGGTTAACGAGCGAGTGTCAGGGTGTGATCGAGCATAGAAAGAGCAGATAACAGTAGACCTGACGGTCCATGACGAGGTTATCTGCGGTTAGGCTCTTCTTTACGGTAGAAACACGATACTAAATCGGAGGGCTCCAGCCCCACCCTCTGGCGCAAAAGCTGGCAGGGAAGAGCTGTACTCTGCAGAGAATATACTACCGTAGACATTCTATAGGATAGTATCGTCAGTAAAAGTTCCCTAATCTAAGTGCAGTAACATATGTCACGACGGAGGCTCAGAAGTGAAACAAAAAAGTTGATTTTTCAGATAGAAATTTTAAAATGTTTTTTTTCTTCTCCAAACAAAACCCTGTTTACAAATGATGCATATCACTTATGTAATCGTCTAGCCTTCATTTAGAGGTACTGATAGTGTCTTCATTTAATGCATATGGTAATGAGTCATTCCAAGAGTCGAAAATTTGGCAACTGAAAAGAACCTTTGCTCACGTTGTTATTACGTCTTCCTCGACATTTCTGAGTAAGTAAAGTAATTATCGTAAGTTATGTTTTCTAGATTATCAGGTGGTTTGAAGGTTGATCAGGCCTCCTCCGAGCCTAAGCTTTTTCAAAGAAAATTTTATTAGGTCTTTCTTCATAATGTCCCCCTTTTTTTCAAGCGGTGATATTGGTTGGGATTCTATTCTCTGAATTCATCCTAGTTTCTTGGTAAACAGAACTGAACAAGATATTTCAGAGGAGGTCTGATCTCTACACTGTAAAGTCTTAGAGATGATGTATTTTTCTCCGTAAAATCCTATTGGCTTTATCATATGCAGATATGCATTGTTTTGTTATATTCTAGTATATTAGTGATAATCTATATTGAAATGTAAACACATGTACCTGACCACTCCATCACTTCATCAACATCACTTCCGTTGAGTCTTGTCTCCAGATTGTTCACATAGATAATGAAAGGTGTGGCACCCAGGACTGAACCTTGTGGTACTCCGCTAGTCACATTAAGCCAGTCGAACTCTTCTCCATTTAATCCTTTTAACGTGGTGTTTCCACCCATCTATAATCTGAGGATACTACGAGATTTCATTTGTTATGTATATGTCGAAAGAGGTCTGCTATATTCGTGGAACAAGATCTTGTATTTCGGAACCTTTACTGATAATCAGCAAACAGCTTCGCCTGCAAATGCAAGTCACAAGTCTCTAAAAGTCAAACCTCAGTAATTGTTTTTCTCTTGCATCAACTCCTCTGAATGATTTGTTTTTCTTTCTCACTCTCGTATGTAGATTACCGAAGCTAGCGTCTGTAAGTGCTGGAGTCTGGAGTGTTGGGGTAGTCTAGGGGTGTTGAAGTATTAATGGTACTTCCATTTCTGCCCTCTTGTACGGGACTCTCTCTTCTAGCATTAAAAGAACTGCCTGTTAGACACTCACATACATTTATCATTCTCCATTTATTAATCTACTCCCAGTATGCTTAGACTAGAGGCTTCCAGTCAATCTGTTATTGAAAAATATGAGAAAAGTTAATGGTTTCAACCCGTATCATAGTTTATACTTATATTCATAAAAAACGATTCTAAAGTTTCTTCAAAGAAAACAATAAAAGTTTAATGGATAACTATAGTATAAGTTTACGGCATCTTTGGAGGAATTCTCCTGTTGAAAATACCCGCACAATTTCTATCTAAGCTTAACCGTGTAAAGATTGTGCTATAAATTCATGACGAATGCCAAGACAGTTTGCATATATATATATATATATATATATATATATATATATATATATATATATATATATATATATATATATATATATATATATATATATAGTTGTTGCCGGGCTCCTCCTGCTAGTGATTACACCGCAAGTGTAAAGTCGCCTTTGGCAAGGCTGTATCAATGGAAGTACAGTGTCGTCATGGACCTCCAAAGTCTACATTTCCCTGCCATTGGAAGTAGCGCAGCCTTGGGGTACGGGAGGGTTTAGAAAGATCCTGGGTAACACCAGGACTCTCACAGAAATTTATCCTTGACTAATTGCACACACACACTAGTTCTCCAGCGTAATACGCTACCACCAGAGACCCCTATCTAAACCAGGACCGACGACGTTCTATCAGTTGATAGCACGTCGTCCCCCTGCACCACATCACTCTAAATCGCCCTTTCCTTTGCACGCCTCACAACCTCCTGCAAGTCTGGACCCCACATCTTCAATGTATCTTTAACTCCATCCTTCCACTTCCTCTTTGGTTTCCTCCATTTCTGACCTATGTACCTTTCAGTCATCTCATTTACTCTGCATATGTGCGAATCATTTCAGCACACACTCTAAAATCTGGCACTACCTTTGTTGCTCTTCTCTGGACGTTGTCTGTGAGTGCTTTATGCTTCTTTATTATTTGTTTGTACTATAGGGGAGGTAGCTTTACACTCGTGGGGCCTTACCTCGTGTGTGTGTGTGTGTGTGTGTGTGTGTGTGTGTGTGTGTGTGTGTGTGTGTGTGTGTGAATATCAGAGAGAAAATATGTTTCAGTAAAAGAATAAAATAATTTTCAATATCCTGAGCAGTAATAGGTACAATGCTAGATCCCGTGCACCCTCCTGATCCTCCGAGGGATGAGCGACCCTGCTCAAAGGAGGCTTCCAGTACAGGAGCCTTTGACCTCTCGCCTGGCTGCCCTCACGCGGGAAACTTTACCCAGAGGGGCAACCGCCCTTAAAATGGAGGTTCTTGTTCCCCGCCGTCCTGTGTGGTAGGGACACAAAAAGTAGCCATTTCTTTGGAAGGAAAACGAAGAAAAAAAAATCTAAAGAATGAAACAGAAAAAGTTGAGGAACATGTACAACAGACGCCTGCCTTTAACATTCCGATTGCTTGGCCCAGCGGTGAGGCTACTTAAGCTTGCACTCACGGACCACTGGCGGTTAAAATGCTCGTCTGGATGTGAGTGAGGAGCACACACGAACGAGTACCTCACTGGCAGGTGTTAAGTCAGAAGATCCCTCACCAATGACAGCGAGTGTGGAGGATCAAGCACGCTAGAATCAAACCCTAATGCTAATCTTGCTTGACTAACAATGGAATATCTGGGGTGACCCTCAGGATTTATCACCTTCCATCTTTCCTTTCTCTTTTTCCTCACCCGAATCACATGAAACCTCCAACAAACGCATCTCAAATTCTTGAGTTTCTAAAACCTCTTCCGTTCAGTCACTACTCGAGAAAAATATTCATAGTCCAGCCAACTGGAACCGTGACATGGTGAGTTGTATCTCCAGTTACATATCCGAATCATCTTAAAGCCCAGTCGTGTCATCACTAGTTTGTGTAGATTAAATGATGTTATTACTAAGGATTCGCAAGCCTCTATAGTCTAGAAATACCACTGCCACTGCGGTAATGCAATGAATATTGACAAGTAAACACTTAAGTTAAAGTTACGTATCACTGAACAATAAGGACAATATGGATGGTTAATTAGCACTACCCGGTACTTATGTATCCATTATATAGCGCTATTCTTACGCATGCGCAGAATGCCTACCACACCAGACAACCGAACTCGTTTTCCCGTTATCACTACTCGCCCCGACAGCACGGAGCTCTCAATAATGCTGTTTCTGTTGATCGTAGAGGAAAAGTCCTCACTGTAAAGCAAATTGTCTAAATTCTGTTATATCGTAAAAGGTGAGTTGTATGCCATATATGGACTTCATCATTATATCTTCGTTCAAATATGTCACTCACTGTGTGAGGTTTTGTTGGATTTGTGTGTCTTAACGATGTTTCTTATCCTGTTCTAAAGCTTACCGAGAAGTATCATCGTGTACTCAGTTCTCCGTGGTGCAGCGTTGAGCGTTCCACGCCGCGATTCATTCACGGGTCGCCCAAGGTCGAGCGCATGGGTTGGAATCCTGGTTGCGGCAGTCGGTCCATAATCAATTCTGTTCACCCATCCTATAGGTGTTGGTCGGGGAAAAGTGTACGTGGCTCAAGTTAAGACATCTATGTATTCGTGGCTCAGGTTAAGATATCTATATATCGTGGCTCAGGTTAAGATATCTATATATCGTGGCTCAGGTTAAGATATCTGTGTATTCGTGGCTCAGGTTAAGACATCTATATATTCGTGACCTTTCAAAAGAGAGACTTTTCCCTCCGGACCATCATAGTTGACGCCCTCATTCTCTACATTTACTCCACGAAAGGCTTCCTCGAGACACGTGAACATACTGTCTGATAGACTGCATCCAGGTAATTGAGATCGAGTGCGACCGTGCGTGTGGTAGTGTGAAGCCGTGTAGTGGCTCCCGTCCACAGGACGTGCCCGACGCAGGGTCAAGTGTAGCTGCAGGCAGGCAGGCAGGAGAAAGTCTCACAAGGATTAAGAATATGTTTTAATGTTGATTGCGTGCTTGTAAGTGTGTGCATGTGCCTGTCTGTCTGTTCTTTTAGTCAGTATATGTGTGTAAGTGGGTGAAAATGTGTCTGTATGTCTGATCTATTAGTCTCATCTTTATCGGCCTGTTTGTCTGTCTATGTGTCTGAGTGTCTGTGTGTGCTCTTAGTGTGTTTTATGTGTCTCTGTGCCTGTATATGTATGAAGTGTTTATACATATAATCTTGCACCTTGGTGTGAATATATATGCTATACAGTGCTTCCCCCTCACCCAGTACCACTAGGAAAAGACAATCAACGCCCTTACTTGCCCATGCCCACGATATATCTATCATATATATATATATATATATATATATATATATATATATATATATATATATATATATATATATATATATACCTTATAGATATGGGCAGTCTGTTTGGCTTTGTGTATATGCGTGTCCTTCCGGATGAGAATAGGATGCTCTGTATGTTTGATGTCTGGCATCATCAAATGATCAGCTGATCAATCGATCAATGGTATAAAGAGAAAAAGCATACAAGATAGGTTTTCTTGCACCTTGACTTGCAGGAAGGTAATGCTGAACAATCATTGAGGTTACTGGGTGACTGAATGACTCAGAAATTAAGAGTTCTGTTGTTATGGTGACTGGTCGATCAGCTGAAGTGCAAGCCAAGAGAACATGTAAGAGTAGCCTGCTTAAGGGGCTTGTATATATATGTGTGTGTGTGTATATATATATATATATATATATATATATATATATATATATATATATATATATATATATATATATGTGTGTGTGTGTGTGTGTGTGTGTGTGTGTGTGTGTGTTTGGAAGCATCAACATCACATATCTTCAAAGGCTTCAGCAGCCCCTGACACTGGAGCCAGCCACTCAGTGTGTAAGTGTGAAGACAAGTGCAGTAAAGGTGTAGCCGGCCGAGCGCCCCCCATGGCGGCTCATATGTGTCAATAGGTCGGCAAACAACACCCAGCTGGAACTCTGCACACAGTGAAGCGTCAGTAAGGCATGCATGGCTGGAAGTTATGCAGATATGAATACCAGATATGTGCTGTATCCTGTGTATGCCCACACACACACACACACACACACAAAGGCACAGTGGGCGCCCGTGATGTAGTGGTTACTATCGCTGACGCATGGGCCCGGGTTCGAACCCTGGGCGCGGCAGTCGCCCCAGAGGGGCTGGTCAACCAATGGACACAGTGTGTTCGGAACAAAGACATTGTACAAATACAAGGTCAATAGATTGGGGCAACATGCGTGGACAACTCACTTTCCGTAACACCCAGATAGTAATCACGCACACTCCGCTCTGTAAAGTACTGATAGTAATAACCAAATGGTGACTTCTTTCAGAGGTGAAACTATGTGCGTGAGAGCTAACACGGTTTTAGGGTAAGGAGGTCACGTGCAAAGAACCTCTTAGATTAACATGAGAGTATGAGATCCATTTTATACAGATCAGAAGGCTTGGAGGACTGTCTGCAAGCAACTGGACTGACAGCATTTGAAACGATATTAAGCAGGAGGTACGTAAAGCAGCCGGAGACGAGATATAAAAACGAGTCACCTTAAGGAGAGTTTTGTGGGTGTGATACGCTAGGTTCCTCGCCCAAGAGGACCTAAATCATCAATGGTAAAATCAAAGTTACGAAGAAAAGAAGAAATGTTCTGTTCAACCATTCTGCCTCACTCCATAGATTCCTCAGGTTGTTGCAGTATACTTGTTAACTCCAGAGGTTCCCCAGGATGTTCCAAGGGCAGTGGGTCTCAGCAGGCTTGGTGCCTGGGAAGTCTAGTGCCATATACTGCGGTAGCGTTGCATTCTCATCACCATCCTTCCTAGCAGCGAACACCACACTTGCCCTCTACATTGACTTTCGTATGATCCCTCTAATGTACCTCTATAGACGTCCCTGCTGGGGGTCAGACGTCCCTGCTGGGGGTCAGACGTCCCTGCTGGGGGTCAGACGTCCCTGCTGGGGGTCAGACGTCCCTGCTGGGGGTCAGACGTTCCTGCTGGGGGTCAGACGTTCCTGCTGGGGGTCAGACGTTCCTGCTGGGGGTCAGACGTTCCTGCTGGGGGTCAGACGTTCCTGCTGGGGGTCAGACGTCCCTGCTGGGGGTCAGACGTGCCTGCTGGGGGTCAGACGTTCCTGCTGGGGGTCAGACGTTCCTGCTGGGGGTCAGACGTTCCTGCTGGGGGTCAGACGTTCCTGCTGGGGGTCAGACGTTCCTGCTGGGGGTCAGACGTCCCTGCTGGGGGTCAGACGTTCCTGCTGGGGGTCAGACGTTCCTGCTGGGGGTCAGACGTTCCTGCTGGGGGTCAGACGTTCCTGCTGGGGGTCAGACGTTCCTGCTGGGGGTCAGACGTCCCTGCTGGGGGTCAGACGTTCCTGCTGGGGGTCAGACGTTCCTGCTGGGGATAAATCTTTACAGCAGGTCAAGTAGCATGACTGGGTGGCCTCTCCCTCGAGCGTCGTCACATAATGGAAGGGTCAACACATGAGTCTTGGGCACACTCCAGCCCTTGATCATGGACACTCAGAAACCATGTAATGTCGGCCGACTGTACCGGGAGAATGTCTGGGTTCCTGACTTCCTGTATTTCTCTGTAACTCGTTCAATTTGATTCGTCTTCTTTTTTTTTTTGGGGGGGGGGGTGTTATAACTGTGGTACAGTTCACAAGTACAGCGTTGACGTCACTCATACCACAGTGATGTCACAACTAAGGCAAAGATGTTTATCAACGACTATGACTTCACGAGTACAATGGTCACGTCACAGCTACGGTGGTTACGTTACAACTACGACAGTGACGTCACGACCACTGCACAAATATAATGCGTAGTAAAACGTACATTATCCACCGTATTGAGATCACAAATACGACAGGGCCATTACAACGAGCAAAGTGACTTCACAAATACGTAACTGACGCCCTAACTGCGTCAGGGTTGAGGCAGACCGGCAGATAAGGACGACTCTAGTGGCAGATGGGGACGACCTCAGTGGTCCAGACGACTCCCGTGGCAGATGGGCACGGCTATGGAGATGGTAGGGTGACCCGTTAGGTGCTGCGGGCTGGAGGAAGGTGGGTGTTAAGTGCTGGGCGTCCAACCCCTGACACACACACACACACACACACACACACACACGAGGAGCCGCTATTTTAGTTTTTATCATCTTCAGTTTCCTCTCCCCTTACTTCACGTTGATAATTAGTTGGGAAATGAATCCCGCAGAGATGATCTTTAATTACAGTAATTAACACAAGGAAGAATAATGATTACTTTATCATACCCAATCATAAATCATAATTACTCACTTGAACTTGAAGCAGATGTACAGCACTCGTCCTCACCACAACCCGGAAGCCTCCGTAACTCTCGAATGTCAGAAACAATTTATCAAAACACGGGAGTGACCCACGATCTTGTTCTAGGAAGCCTACAGCACTAGAATGACCTCACGAGCTAATGTGCGCAGCTTTTTTATATACTAGACGTTTCTGTCTGGTAATTGATCCTTTATGATATACCTATTAAGACTAAATCAGGAATGTATAACAAATTATTTGTGTGGAGAAAAACAATTTGATATCTCTTATATCACTGTACTTTTAAAAACCTTCTTCCTCTGAAACTAAGATCACATATTTCTGTGGGTTATTTCGTCCGGGCCTCCTTCGTGTTCCTCACATATGGTTTTTTTTTCATGAAATTACCGCCAGCAGCAGGTACGTGTGTGAGGTGAAACACGTAGATGACCACCAGAGGTAGGCTGTTTTTACATCAGTGAGGCGCTTAAAAATATCTCGAAAACTATGTGCAATGAAATATGACAAACTCGTTTTCCAGGTCACTCGACTCAACCTCTGTATAGAAGCAGCCACACTTGCTGCTCACTGATGATAATGTACCTCAATGCTTATTTAATGATCATTTCCTATATTCAGTAAATGTGCTGTTTGAGCGGTATTTAATCTGGCTAAAAAAATATTTGATATTTCATGATATTTTCATTTAACATGAGATATATCTTAGGAGGAAAAAGTGTCAGAATAAGATGGTATAAACTATGTCGTTTTCTAACATGATGGATAAAGACATATGAGCGCCATTTATACTCTTCCTCTTCAGCAAGAGGAAGAAGTGGAAGGACTTACTGCACCAATATTAGTAGCTTCTCTTTAACAGCTCTCGTACACACCTGTCACACGTGGAGGGAAGTTATGTGCGAGTTTAACATTTTTGTTCTTCATCCATGAATTCATACACTGGTTGTGGGGGATGTGTTCATATGATTTACCGGTGCAACACCACTTTATCCAGTCTGTTTGCACATCCGTCTGTCTGTCTTTCTGTCTCTGTGGACCGCACATTTACACCGAACCGTATTGGGGAATTCACCGCTAGGAAAAAGGAATGACCTTAACGTATCCAAACGTTGTTAAGGTTCGCGAGGTCAAAAGATAAGGGTCACTTGATCATGACTCACCACAGGTTAACGTCATCAAATCACGTACAGTACAGTCTTACGTATTACTGCCAATAACTAAGTTTCGTAACTTCACAAAATTAGTGAAGAAAATTATATAATTCATGTTTGTAGTTTTACTCCAACACCAGAGAAGAGAGACCAGGGGGAAGGATGGGTCCTGCGTCAGTCTTACGTAAAGATCTCAGGCAATCATCAACAATCTGTGTTATGCTGACGGCCATATGAACCCTAAATATACAGGGAAAATGCAAAGTAGCGTAACAACATGTGTTTAGATTCTCCACTCTCTCATAATCCTATGGATTTATTGCCCGTCATTTTCGTGTAACTGTGTTTTAATCCCACTCGCCCCCATATGTTACTTTCCCAGTGGCTACCGCTTTCCTTTGTGCTCTGTTGATATGCAGGAGGAAGTGTCCCTTGCCGCAACGGTATATAGCATTAAGAGTCGAGCAACGGCTGCTCTTATATCCACATGATGTTGTCGTTAGTAGAGGTTTGGTACCGATGACTCCACGTTCTGTCCTCTGGTTGTTCTGTCTCTACAGCTGTCGAAAAACTGCTCACTGGCTACATCAATAATGTGGTTTAAAATGTTGACTGTCTTCGTTATCAATCTGGTTTATAGCTTATAGGTTGTGTTCAGGTCAACCCTCCCGCTTAGCTCTTCCACAAGAGGCAAATCTAGGGACTCTGCATTTCATCAACCATGTATAAGACCAACTTTGGGGTCTGACGAAGTCTCATTAAAAGTTGATGCCATCCTACTAGCTTTGCATTTCCCAGATGAACTTGGCGTCATCTGCAAACATATTGAGTTAGGAGTCCACTGCTTCTGGCAAATTATCAACATAGATCAGTAATAGAAATGGACCAAGAACAGAACCCTGCGTGATCTCAAGATAATGCAAGAAGGCTCCTCAGACATGCGTCCGTTGTTCCCTATCACTAAGACAATCTTTCCATAAAAGGAGTCTACCCCTTATTCCTGCCTGATGATCCAACTTATTAATCATCCTCCCATTAGGTATAGCTTTAAATGCTTTATAGCAATCTAGATGTAAACTATCTACCCAGCATTCTGTAATGTCTCAAACAGAACTTTCAAACGCATGACATCCTATCCCTAAAGCTGTGTTGTCTCATTTAAGTAACTACTTGGCAGGAAGTTATCCATCTGATTTCTAATCATCTTTTCCACTAACTTACAGACCGCTCTCGTCCGGGACACTAATCTGTAATTCATTGCCTCCACTTCTCCAGCCCTTCTCTAGGGTTCACGACAGTGGCGAGGTAGGAAGATCTTTCCTTACATGAGTCCTCTTGACTCCACTGTCAGGAGGACGTTGGACTTCTATGTCCAGTTATACGTCCTATAATGTCACGTGAAGAGCAGCCAAGCAAACATCCTGCCGCCACATACCTCCACTTGTGTTGTAACCAAGAACAGTTTTACCTACCGGTCATGCAAAAATATTAGGTAATCTTACTTAAGTATTTCTGCGCTGTTAGAACACAGTAAAAACAGGCGTTTAATTTCTCACTAAGTGTCATGATGACAGAGTTCAGAGCTTCCAGGAAATGATTCAAAGTTTCTTTCAGAAGCAACAGAATTGTTTGTTGTGTATAGCCTGATGATGATCCTGAAAGATTCTGATCAAAGAACGAATGCGTTATCTGGCCGATTTGGCAGCTGGATGACTGTTCTCTAGATAACTGTGTTCTTAGCCGCCGGTCTACTCTAGATACCATCATATCTGAGGCAGAAAAGTGGCTGACCAGTATATAAGGTCGATAGGCTCTGAGTTCTATGAGTTGGGGCGTTAGGCATAGTGGGATCAACATCATTGCAAGAAAGTCTTGTGAGATACGAATCCCAGCTCATCAGGCACAATGAAAGTGTCTAGTGGCCTGATGGCGTAGCATTATACGCCTGGAAGAGGAATAGGTGGCTGGTGTGGAGCTGCACATGTGCTTCCACCTTGGAAGACACATATTTGGAAAGGACTTCAGAGAGGCATGGCAATACCTCAGAATTCAAGGAACAGTAAAACAAGAGAAAAATATGAGGCCCTGGAACAACATTAACCTTCTTGTTCCAGTCGGTTCAGAAGCGCTGGAACCTTAGAAGAAGAATGCTCCTCACTTTCTTGATGACTTTGGCTCTCGGATAATCGAGTCAGCTGAGGAAGAGAGAGCAGCAAGCTTCCTATTTCAGCACCTCACCTTAGCTATCCAGCGAGAGGAAGCAAGTTGCATTATCAGTTCATGTCCGCGCTCAGAGAATAAGAGGAATTCAACCTGAAATCTAAACATATTTCAATCTAAAGATATTTCAGTTATTTTATCTTTTGGTGATGAAATGAATATGAAAAAGGGGTTGTCTGGAAGAAAATACTCCAGACAGCCATCGAAAAAGAGTTCCATCTTTCATGATACTGTTTGTTATCTTCCCTGAGGATATGGCCCTTCTGTATCAAACAAGTGATGGTACCCATGTATGTATATGTAGGTGCATTATATATATATATATATATATATATATATATATATATATATAGTCCTACGTTTCTGATGCGCTTTTGATATCTCGAAATTCGTGTGATATGGAAGACTAACCTGGGAAGGAACTCGAAAGAAAACACCTCACATTGTGATTTCTGATTTCTGTAGCATTCTTATAGCCAGACCACCAGTTGGTATATTCATTTACTCTCTAAACCCAATGTAGAGTTTTTTCTTTCTTAGTAACACAACGACAGTAACGACAAATATTTTTTTCTACTTAAATAAAGTCCGCTGTCATATTTTCTTCATGAATGAAAACCATATTCATATTTTTAGTATTGTTTCTTTTAAGTGAAATCACACATGCCATGAATCCTTACATACCCAGATACTTGCCCAAGAGTCCACCAACCACCTCGCGTGACTTATGTCTTTTAAGTTATCATTAGTGACGTGACGCCCAAGCATGGATTACATCTTCAGCAGCGTTGAAACTTCCTGTGTTATCGCGTCCTCACAAGTGCCTCACGAGAATGATCATACGTACCGTCACGTGTAGGAGTGACGGTAGATGCCATAATTGTCATCTTTGGACATAACGGAACTGCTGGTAGATCTGAGTTACACTGACTGTAATTCTAATCTCTTAATGCATTCTTAATTTCCACACATATTTTCCAATAGTTTCAAAGAGTACATGAAAAAAATGTCGACTATTTTTTTTCAAATGTCTTATCTACTGTCAACTGCCGTAAATCAACTTCAACTGTAAATCCGAAATGTAAACATCAGTGCAACTATGTAGTGAATTTTGATTTCATACCGGTAAACGAGGAATGTATAGAATGTATAGAATTAAAGTACACCGATTAAAAGAAGTTATAGCAAAGTTCATTCAAGCGTAACCTACAAAGGTACATACATGAGACGGCAAGACGTAAATAGAAAACGTAACAAATACAAAAAACAATGGAACAATTAATATTGAGGCTGACAAGCGGAACCACAGCTTGGGCGCTTCGTAATTGTACCGAGGCCAGAGTGCAAGGTGTATCCAGGTGCATGCGCCAGGTGGTGAGGTGGGTGGTGGTGTCGGTAGGGGAGATCCTGGTGGTCTCTTATTTATTCATTAATTTATTTATTTATTATACTTTGTCGTTGTCTCCTGCGTTAGCGAGGTAGCGCAAGGAAACGGACGAAAGAATGGCCCAACCCACCCACATACACATGTATATACATACACGTCCACACACGCACATATACATACCTATACATTTCAACGTATGCATACATATACATACACGGACATATGCATATACATACATGTACATGATTCATTCATCGATTTCCGCCCCTCTTTTCTTCAAGTACTCAAAGTCACTAAACCTACAGAGTCAACCACAATATACTCTTAAAGAAAAAATACGTCATTTTAGAAGTTTATTTTCAAGACAGATGACATCACAAACTGCTCTACAGAGGGTACCGAAGCTTCAGTTTCACAATGAAGTGGGAGGAGCTTGCTGGGCGAGGGTGTGGGTGGGTGCCAGGGCTCGAGGCTTCAACCTCACTTGATCCACAGTTGCCACACAGGACGGACGTGGCCACACCCGCTCCCCGAGTTACCCATTGCCAGTGTTATTATTAACTTTAGTGTGTGCTCTAGTAAGGCCCCCGGAGGAGTATGTCGACCATCGTTAGAGGTAAGGTAGCCCATGGTAACCCTTGTTAACTTCGGTGTTGGTTAAATTTCCTTTTTCCTTATAATCTTTATTTCTCTCTAGTTCGACGACCATAAGCCTTTATCGCTAATTCTCCTTAGATTTGTTAGAATGACAGCAGTGTTGGCGTTCATAAGTGTTTACTGTCGACGTCGAATGACAGATCCTGAAACGTTAAAGCATTAGAGATGTTTTTCGTTGTTTACGAAGCTGCGCTGATCTGGACTAATGAATAAGATTATTCAGACACCACCCCGTGACGTCACTATGCCGCAGAACCGTAAGGAAACGTGTTCGGTGGTGGTGGTGGTCGCTGTCATCGTGGTGCGGTGGTCGTGGTAATGGTGTGTTGTGGTGGTAAAGATCTTTGTGTAGTATGATGATGGTGAGGTTATGCGGTGTGGTTGTGGTTGAGTTGTGGTTTTGCATAGTAGTGTGGTGTGGTCATGGTCCAGGTGTGGTGGTTTTTGTGTTGTGGTGATGCGGCGGTGGTAGTTGTAGTGTGGTCGTGATGGCAGGAGAACCATAAGACCCCTATCATAAACTATTCCGTGCCTCCAACCCTGTCATTGAGGACCATTTGAGATACTTGTGCCGCGCGGCAAGCCTCGTCCCGATCTCAGTGAGAGACTCAGTAACGGGACGAGATTGTGAACGGGTCGAGTAAGCATATACTCGACGCCATGATCGGTACACTGGCTACTCAGTGAGGCTGTACAAGATGGTTCAGGCGACTCTACCTGACGACCAAACGGGTCAAGTTCCCGATGCTGTACGGTACAGGAAGCGACATGCGTCCCGCCTTAGGCATTACAACCTGATCCCTGAGAAAGTAAGACAGATTTCCTTCTTTGTGAAAAAGTAAAAGTTTCCCCAGCTTGGAGGAGGAACAGTTGTGTTACAGTTCAGCAGTTGATGACGTCTATGTTGGTGTGATAACTATCAGAGTACCTATAACAGCACTAGAATTAACACTAAGGCTCCTATTTATAGTAGAAAATGTTCTGTTCTAAAACTAACAGAGCAAGCTATGGTGTTGGTGCGACCAGCTGTGGCTGTGGTGTTAGTGCAACCAGCTGTAGCTGTGTTGTTGGTGCCACCAGCTGTGGTGTCGGTGCCACCAGCTGTGTCTGTGGCAATGTTAGCTGCACGTGTGGTGGTGATGTGGTGGTACTCACAAAAGCTTCTGTTATAACAGTGAGAATATCACTTGTAGCTGCGGAAGTATCTGTAACTCTATTTAATCAGAATAAAAGCGGAGAGAGAGAGAGAGAGAGAGAGAGAGAGAGAGAGAGAGAGAGAGAGAGAGAGAGAGAGAGAGAGAGACGAAGGATGATAACGTCAGTTCCACTTGATGAAAGATGGTTCAGTACCTGTTCTCCAAGCCAGGGACACTCAGGGTTATCGTCCCTCATCAGCCAGCCCTCGGGTTAACCAGGGGACTGGCAAAGATCTTTTATCACACAGCAAATCCTTAACTGACATGATCATCTCCGTGACTTCATTATCCTCACCTGACTGGCCTCATTATCCTCACCTGACTGGCTTCATTACCCTCTTCTCTTACAACAAAACACTAATGAACATCTGAATCCTCTCTATCTGTGTGTCTGTGTTTTTCCTGATCTATCTATCTATCTATCTGTCTATCTGTCTGTCTGTCTATCTACCTATCTATTTATATATCTATCTATTTATCTATCTACCTATCTATCTATCTGTAATACGTGTAGATTTAACTCTACCATTCAAGGCCGTTTTTCATAAAGTATCTTTTATTTTCGTCAAAACTCATAATCGATCATAAACTGACGCCCCGTCTACTACTACCTGAAACAGAGAAGAATATGTTGAATGAGAAACTGACCGCAAACAAATGACAACAAAAAATTACGTAACAACAACCCCATCTGTCATAACGACAATCCAGTGTGTTCTAATGACCACAGTTAGGAAAACAAACAAGCAGAACAGGATATAATTTGAAGTTCAGTTATACAACAGTATCTACAATTTACTTTACGGGTTATGATTATATGTTTTATCAGTAATTACCAAAGAACTCTAAATTGCCTCATTACACGGCCACAGCTTGACTGACCCACGAGTGGTACATCACAGGACTAATTAGGTCCTGAGTAGGTGGTTGGCCCGTTACTATAGCGAGAGATTGAAAACTGCCTCCTTTGCTACCCCAGGAAATATCAACCCAAGCAGTTCTGTGAGGGAAGGAGGGATGGAGCGAGACAAGCTCCGGTGATCGATGGTCGACAAGGAGTCCGTGAGTGGCTTCCGGCCGGACTCCATCACCAGTAATGACTGCAGGATGGCAGGCGAGGCACGGACACTCACCCAACGGGCGGTGAACGGGTGTTTGCGGAAGTTTAAGTTGCCTGCAGGAATTTCTGAAATCCCTCAACAGTGATAAGAAATATATGAATTCCCCTTCGCTACGTATAAGTTAACTTTGTCTAAATAAACACAAAGCACATGGAGGGAACGTCCTTTACTTGTTCACAGGTGTTATTTCGGATCACCAACACATCCTTATATACGAGTGAGTATACTGCAGGCGACATCTCCTGACAGGAGTGAAGGTCCTTAGACGATCCCAATCTTCTCTGTCTAGTGTCTCATTCTAGACTCAAAGTAACTCAAAGAAATCCTGAACCAGTTTTTATACCGTCTTCACCTGGTTAAATCTAATTTTCAAACGCGAAAGGAAATCTGAATCATTTTTAGAAATGAACGAAGACCTAGCAAGCTATACGGGGGGCGGGTTGTGAGGGAGGTACTACCAGGCGCTCATGCACAATAGGGTCATCAGAGGTGGCTTTCAGGGTAAGGTAGTGATGTCGTCGGTAATTCGCCTCTATTGTACGCAGTCAAAGGGGTGATTTTCGGCAATTACCCACTTCCGTCGAGTGACCCAATCATATGACGATTCGCATAACTGACGATAACTGTTCTCTGAGTCTGGATTGGAGATTGGAGATCTGTATCTGAGATACGACAGAAATATACTGTTATCTGACTCTCCACTTTTGCTCTTATCCTCGAGACATGATTGTTTTTTAATGTTCAATCCAAATTATCATGTTAGGAACGTAACGCACACCGTCGGTGTCGTATCTTCCTCTCCAGTTATTACCATTACTTCCACATCCCACTTTCCGCAAGGCTCCCTCTTCACCCGCACAATTAAATAGTGCTTCAGTAAAATCCTTTAACTCTGCTTCCATTCCCTAGTTTCTTTGACTCTCATCCTCTGTCATCCTACAATCATTTTTTTTTCCAGCTCAGTCACTTTCGCTAATTCCCTCACACACACACACACACACACACACACACACACACACACACACACACACACACACACACACACACATACCGTATATATATATATATATATATATATATATATATATATATATATATATATATACGGTGTTTTTGGAGACTTTACAGCCTCCCTAACCTCAACATCCGCTGGAGCTGAACAACTTTAGCTACTGTTCATACCAGCTCACTGGAGCAACTCGGAGGTGAGGAAGATCACTCGCCTCATTATCAAAATACGAACCATTGCCCTATGATTACCCTCATTGTTTTGTAATTTGTAGCGTAGTTAGACCTCATGGATGACCATTGTTGCAATCGTGGCAACTGCTTCAATCAGTGAAGGTCCATATTTCTTTCGTGTAACCATTAAGAAAGATGATGTGACTATTCTAGAGTTTGATAGTGATCATTCACAATGTCGGGTTACGTTTAACTACCCTTGTTTACAAGGCTCAGCGGCGAGGTTCTCCATTGTCTGCAAACTGAATCTTAGATTCGAAATCAGTCGGTCAAAGCTCGGCATCGTACTTCATCGTCTTTTATATTATATAACTTGAATACAGTCAGCCAACATACATCAAAAGCAGACTGTAAGGTTTTTACTCTTTGTCACATAGCAAGACACACACACGTTAGAGTCAGTAGCAATGAAGTAACTGACCGACCATGAGAGTATGAAACGGTTTTGTTGCGATCTTCGCACATGGTTGGTGCGTGTCTGTGCCTCGTGTCTCTCCCAGGCTTTAATAAACTCCTGTTTTTATTGGTTTCCAGAAAATCTGGGATGACGGAGAGGGAGTCTGTTGACAATACTAAACGGGTGTTTCTGGCGGTGTAGACTCGCGCCACACTACATAAGGTCGTCCTAATACTCTAACATTAATGATGTACTGCGGGGGAACGTTCTGCACGGGGGCCCCTAACTGCAACACCTGACACTTACGTTTACCTTACGAGTGATTCTGCTGTTGATACTCTGAGGTGTAAACACTGACCATCACGTAGTTCACACAGACGCCGTTTTCAGTGAACGCGTGAGAGACGTCAGTCCATGTTACATGTGTTCGACGTCACATACGACGCGTCGTGCGTCAACCTTTACATGTAGGTCAGCAGATTGACCCAATGTGGACGGTCACGTCTCGCTGGCCAAACTGGGAACTTCTTAATTGCTGCAACATTTGTCAAAGCGCTGCGCTGTCAGAGGCACCTGGAGGGTACATACCGCTCGAATGGGGAGGTGGTTGAGACGGTGGTGCCTGGAGGTAACACTGATTAACATGATATTCCAGTCACCGTCAGTGGCAGGTGGTGGACGGGGGAAAGGGGTGGGGGGGAGGTTAAAGCTAAAGGGGTGGGGAGAAGGTGTGGGTGCAACAAGGAGGGGAGAGAGGGAGGCAGTTCAACAGGGATGGTGATACAGCAGGTTAGGCATGGTGGAAAGCGGCTGACGTTGACGTTTTGTGGTGAGGAAGGAGCAAGAAGCTCCGTGAAACAGAGGCGATTACTATTTGTGTTACGTAAGGCAGAGAGAGTCTTACACTTGTTTTCCTCCACGCTTACACTCGCAGGTGTGTGTGTGTGTGTGTGTCTCTAGTCCACGTAGGTGTGACATCAAGAATGGCATACAAGAGGCGAGGCAGTCACTGTGTCGTTAATATAATCTCTCTGCACTCTTGCGGTGGGTATGCTAATGACAAGACACACACACACACACACACACACACAAAACAGCTGCTGAGTGATGGTCATTCTCGTTGGGTCACTGAGACCTTATACATTAGTGCTGGAATCATATACATCAACGCTAGGATCTCATACACCAATACTGGGATCTTATACGACAACAGTAGCGTCTTATACAACACTGGAAGCTTATACAACAACATTGGGAACTGACACAAGAAGACTGGGATCATATTAAAACTGACACAAGAAGACTGGGATCATATTAAAACTGACACAAGCAGACTGGGATCATATTAAAACAATTCTCACCCGAAGC
Organism: Panulirus ornatus; assembly: GCF_036320965.1. Taxonomy (NCBI): domain Eukaryota; kingdom Metazoa; phylum Arthropoda; class Malacostraca; order Decapoda; family Palinuridae; genus Panulirus; species Panulirus ornatus. The sequence continues at coordinate 3,479,252 of NC_092244.1, read as the reverse complement.
AAATACGCAAAAAAGAGCGTCGCCAGCAACTCACCACTACATCAAAAGACAACCACAAAAGCAATGTGGAAATTGTTACATAAGAGCTGGCATCTCTTGCATTGCATCGCAAGTGATAAACCTGAAAGACCATCAGTACGTAGAGAGCAAAAGCAAATTCTTGGAGAACAAAAACACGTCACTAACAGCTGCAGTGAAATTTCTAGAAACACGAACATCAGACTTCAAACAGCAGTAGTGTAACAGCAGTACTACTAACCATACATAGAAAATGTTATTAACAACCACAACACTGCAACCCACAACGACCACAGTGACATCTTTGAGAACCACCACTGGAATAGCATCCGCCACACACGCACACTCTCCACAAAGGGTATGGAAAAATGATGACGAGCCGTCCAAAGCCAAGGGCCCTTCCCAGGCAAAAACCTGAGGAATCTTGAACAGCCTCCACAAAGGGTAAGGACAAACCATCACTGTGGCCACCTCCACAGCAACAGGAAGGATGTGTGGGTTGAGGCGTGAGCGGAAGAGACTCCAGTCATACACTGACATACACAGCGAACAAATCTTAGCAAATTTCCTTCTTAAACCAAGAAGGAATATCACTACACGAACACCCACATCCAGTCTGCTAAGCATAGATAAATTAGACACAAATTATATATCTTGCACACCAGCCGCCCACCATACTTTCCCCTGCACAACTTCCCACTCCTTTTCCCCCTCACAACAACTTAAGAAAAGAAATGTTACGATGATCAGTGAGCGACGCGCCAGTGACCCAGCCAGTAGGTCGGACTCCACAACGGGAACGCCTGCCACCTCCAGCGGGTGGTAATCAAGGCGTGTTGACCCCAACATTATTTCATTGTCATGTTTCGTTCACGTTTAGTACTCTTAATGAAATCGCTTGTGTACGTTCATTTGAAAGTGTTTCTCTCCCACAATTATTTTCTCCCTGTTATGTGATTGGTTCGTGTGCGTTGCTATTTACGAAACCGGTTATGCATATCGATCGGAAGATGTTCATATCATAACCTACTAATTTGCATGCGTAAAGGAAAATCCAGTGTTTGAAAAACTTTTGGTCTTTTGTTTGAAATGGTTTTGTCGAAAGTTAATTTGTTATGGTTCAGGCTGTTCCAAAGTGTGACTCAGCTGAAAAGGATTCTCTTATTCCTAGGAATCAACAAAACACTTTAGTAATATCTTTGTTATCATATTTGTTTTTAGATATCTGCTGTCAGCAGCTTTTATTTTATTGTTCTGTCGTAAATTATGCACCGTACTCGTACAAGTGAAACAAGTTAGCAGCGGCTGCCACTGATATGGGATGCTTTAACTGTAATGTGCCTCAATAAGCAAGCGACTGTGAACCATCATCTCCTGTTGAGAGGTCAGGAGGTGATGGGGACGTGTGAAGACAAGGGTCCATGCCAGGCTGAGACCTGGTGAACCTTCTAACAATAGCATCTCATGGTATCAAAGGCAGGATCCAGAGAGTTTCTCAGCCAAGTGAATCCCTCCTGCTGCACCCAGACTCATCAAGGGCCACTCGGAAACTACGAGTGGCTCCTCGCCATATTCAAGAGCATGTCGGGAGGATGGTCAGTGCTCTGTGGCAATAGGGAGGAGGACCTCCTCCATCTGGCTGCCCATGGATATGAGCCACTGGGGGAGATATAAGGAAGATAGAACCTTGTTTACTAACGTCACAGGCCACCTGTTGCATCTGTTGCTCTGGGCTCTCTCTCTCTCTCTCTCTCTCTCTCTCTCTCTCTCTCTCTCTCTCTCTCTCTCTCTCTCTCTCTCTCTCTCTCTCTCTCTCTCTCTCTCTCTCTCTCTTATTTTTTATGTACAAATTGCAATGCATAGCTAGTAAACTACGCAGAAGTACCGGGACTGGCTTTCCTCTATATACATAAGCATATTAGTATGTGAAGACCCGCAAGATCCGAACCCTGGCTCTAGCGCAAAAAGATGACTGGCAACATTTCTGTTATTTGCTAGTCCTTCCTGTGTTTACGTCACTCTCTGGCGGTACCGTGCAACTTTTGAAAGTCTTGCCATATGCTTTTCTTTCTCTTATCTTTATAGTGAATTATTTTCTTGTTTCTCACTAGTGTGTCTTTTCACATTTACGTCACCTTCTCCTGTGTATTTGATCTCTTATATTCTCTCATTTCTCTCTTCTTTATGTCATTATTCTTGCGTTCGACGTCTTCATTACTTAACATGTAACATTTCTCCTATCTTCACTATCTCCTGTATCTTGTCCTCATCGATCAGTCACCTGGTATCCGTGTCCACAGCTCCGTGCACGGCAGGAGGCTGGCCCACGCTCACTATCCTCTCCGTTAACGGACGGGTTCCGCAACCTCAGCACACTTCTTCCCGACGGCACATCCCACGACCAGACCAGACCAGACACCTCGTAAGACTGAGTAACCAGGTCACGTCCTGCCTCCTGGTACCCTAGTACCGCAAGGAGGAGTTGGAGATTGTCGAGGAGGAATCAGAGTGAATATCATACGTATTGTATTATGACAATACAACAGAGGGATGGCTTGCTTGAAGCGAGTACCGTACTATGATACTACAATAACGGGAGTGTTTGCTTGATGTAGGTATTGTATCTGGAAATACAATACCCTCGACCATGGCCTCTTGTGGCTAAACATGAACATTGCCATGACGCGATACTTAGAGGCAAGAACGATAGTTTCTGCAAATCCTATATTCTTGTCGTCAAATATGATGAATGTCTACGCAGTTTGATTTGGTTCTTTCTCTTTACTAAACTGTCATGGCGCTACTTATTTCTGGTTTTCAGAGATTTTCGTTGTTTCTTGTGGATTATGGTACATGAGACCAATGCTCCTTTTTTGGCTTTACATTACATAGAAATTTGCGCCTAACTCGTTCTACCTAGAAAGCATGATCATATGAGATTTCCCGACGCCGTATACTACAAAAACGAATGAGTGGAGTGGGTTGAGGAGTGGAGAGGGTTGAGGAGTGGAGATGCTCTGCAAGAACGAATCATTATAACTATTATAACCCAGAGTCAGGCGAGGACCTATGCTAGTATGGCGTCTGAAGACATAATGGATGACATGATGGATGGACCTTTTCCACAGTCACCATGACCAGTCTGGCGGTTTAGGGATAAACTGGAGGAGATAATGACTGAACCAGCGACGTGTTGTGGCAGTTAACGTTCCTGACCGTGACGCATTCACGCACCGCCCAGGGTCGAGCATATGTGTTTGAGTCCTGGTTACGGCAGTCGGTCCACAGTCAACCAAGCTGTTCATCAACCCCCAGGGGTTGGTTGATAAAATGGGTAAATGGCTCAGGCCAGGGTATAATATATATATATATATATATATATATATATATATATATATATATATATATATATATATATATATATATATATCGTTAATGGGATGGGCTTAATTAGGGCCTCAGCTGTCCATGCCGTCTCAGTAAACATAAAAAAAAAAACAGCGAGGAGGTCTGATTGCTTTGCGGTTCCCTGGCGACAGGTGGTCCAGCTCCGCACATCCATCCTACTACAAGGGGTCCTGGCGAGGTGAGGCCACACCAGCCGGTACTGCTGCTGCTACGCCGGTCATGTGATGCTCGAGTACACTAGTGCTGTGATGATTGCTTCTGGTGCTGTGATGACTGCTGTTGCTGCTGGTATTGTGATGACTGCTGTTGCTGTTGGTACTGTGATGACTGCTGTTGCTGTTGGTACTGTGATGACTGCTGTTGCTGTTGGTACTGTGATGACTGCTGTTGCTGCTGGTGCTGTGATGACTGCTGTTGCTGCTGGTGCTGTGATGACTGCTGTTGCTGCTGGTGCTGTGATTACTGCTGTTGCTGCTGGTGCTGTGATGACTGCTGTTGCTGCTGGTGCTGTGATTACTGCTGTTGCTGCTGGTGCTGTGATGACTGCTGTTGCCGTTTGAGATGTTTGGTGACAAGGGCACCAGAAGGCAAAAGTTATTGAAAGTTGTTTATTCGACCAGATGAACCTGTTACAGTTTTGTTGAAGGTTCATGATAAGAGTAACACAAACACTTTGTATGTACAGCAGACGTGATATGAAGGCTCGCCGCGCAGTCTGTCCTCCTGCACTGCTTCTTCGGGTCACATTGTCCCTCTACTCTGCACATAACAGTTAGATTGAGTGTACTGCTCGGTACCACCTCGATCCTCCAGCTGGACGCAACATCTTCATATGAACAACACAAATCAATTACAGTTTCCGTCCGGGTTACAGAATCGTAAACTAATGACGTAATATTTCACTCTTCTTCAAGTAAGTGTTTGACCGACAACAGGATGTAAGATGTTCTTATGGGCAGCTTAGTGTTTCAGACAGACGACTTGTACAACAGGTTTCATTTGGCTTCAACGACTTTACGTAAAGCAGTTTCCTAAGCAAGTTTCACTCAGGCTGATGCATTTTGCTGGAAACAGGCCATATCAACGGTAAAAAGACTCGCTGAACAGCATTCCAGGGCTGCTGCTGCTACATGGAAGTGAGGCAAGCAAGACAGGGTCATTTCCTGTGATTTTCAATGGCGTCCTTCGCTGACCGTCGCCTCTTACCTGAACAGGTTACCTAACACACCCTGAGCCAGGAAGACCGGTTACCTCACACACAGAGCCAGGAAGACTGGTTACCTTATGCACTCAAAGCCAGGAAGGTATGTGCAATGTGCAGGTTTACTGTAAACATGTTAACAGATACAGTATACCTCGGATGTCAGATGGGTGCCACTTTAAACATATGATTTTACTTTAAGAGTTGAATAAATGGCAAACGTATGATATTTACAGAGAGATAAAGGCAGATATTGCGTTTGAGCACTGTTTAAATTAACCTGGTTTCTGCTTTCCCATTCCGAAATGTTGCATAGTTTCGAATTAAGAGGAGATATGTTCAGTGTGAGAAACAGAACGACTATTAGAGTGAAGAAGAAAGAGGGAGTGAGTTGATGTATATAATTTGGCATCATCAGCATATGAGCGAACAGAGGCAATTGTTGATTAGAGAAAATCATTCAAGAAGATAAGAAGGAGATTAGACAATCTGCAAATGAACCGATTAGAGAAGAATCTATGCACTAGCGAACAGAGAACAACAGAAAAGCCAAAGAATTAAAGTTTATAAAGCAAAGATATAAGCCACATCTTGCAAATGTTTTGGAGGTCTCGAAGCCACTACATAAGAACCACGAAAATCCTTGAGTGAAGAGTACCAGAGGAGAGTCACACAGGAAAGATCACCAGCAGACTTCGTAATGTGACAGTTATGTTGATCATTACCGGCTACAGCGACGCATCGTCGGCAGACTACCAATCGTCAACCTCTCATGACAGGAACAAGGAATCTAATGCCCATCTTCCTCCCCCAAGGCCCAGTTCTCCTGTCCCCAATGTGGTGTATGTCTAAGGACAATAACTGTCGCCTTCATAAAACTCCTCGTTGCTATGAAAGAACTTTAGAATCCCATCTTTGTCGTTTATTGTCTTCCACATAATCCCAAAGATCATTCCTATATACGAAATTCTATTGGCAAAGTCCTTGAGACGTGATGGCCTTTCTGATACTTCTGCAATGATGTACTTCGATTATTTCTCTCTAAATATGTTCTAATGAGCAACATTCCCATGTATTTCACGTTCTTCCCAGAGGCATACGCTTCTCCTGACTAATCTATATATATATATATATATATATATATATATATATATATATATATATATATATATATATATATATATATACTATGCACGGAATGTTTACATGGTGCCTGTGGTTGTTAGATTACATGTTTCTTCCATCCTTTCAGCGCTGTTGTGGGCCGTCCTAGTGTGGACGTTATGCCAGGCCAGCAGCAGCGACGTGGAGGCGGCACAAGACAGTGCTGAGGCAGAGCCTCCCACCACCACCCCTCCCGAAGTGAATTTTGCAGTGGCGCCCTTCCTTAAAACACCCATGGCCTCCAACCTGGTGCACCTTATCACCAATGCCATGAGGTACCGAGGTCAGGACACGGAGGACACGCGCAACGGGTCCACCGTTGAAACAACGACAGAGGAGGATCCGTTGATGCCACCGTCCCACGCCATCCTCAAGAAGAATATTTCGATTACAACCTCCTCCCCCATCGCCATCCTCGCGATGGATCCATCGTCCCCGCCGTCCCACACCATTCTTACGCAGGACCCGTCGACTGCGTCCTCCTACACCGTCCTCGGCGGGAAAGGTCCGTCGACTGTGACTTCGCACGCCATCCTTGCGAAGGATCCATCGCCCACGCCGTCCCACACCGTCCTCGGGAAAGATCCGTCGACTGTGACCACCCACGCTATCCTCACGAGGGATCCATCGCTCTCGTTCCTCCAAGCCTTCCTCGGCAGAGATCCATCATCCACGACATCCAATGCAATCCTCGGGAAGGATCCGACACCCACGACCTCTCGTATCATCCAAGAGGAAGCAGAGTTCACCGCCGCGTCGTCTGACCAGGTATGTGGCAGACGGGAAACTATAGTTGGGTAGAGATGAGCCGAACGTCAGATAGAAAAAGCGTACAGAGCACGTCGTATAGATAACTTTAAGGGTTTCAGAAAACATCATAAATATAATTCAAAGGATCTAGAAAACGTCACAAAGTCTCAAAGTAATTTTCACAGTGACTTAAAGTCAGGTGACTAACAATGGGGTCTCAACAGATGTTGAAATACTTCAACAGAAAAAAAACATGGTAGGATGTGTATTGCACTCGTGGCGTAACCACAAGCAGGCGGAGACCATTACCACTATGTACGTATGCATGTGTGTAACTAGCTATCTTGTATGTGTGTGTGTGTGTGTGTGTGTGTGTATGTCTTGTGTAAACCATTGTGTTGTTTTCCACAGTTCGGAAGCCCCGGTACCGGCAGCAAGTTAATGGAGATGCTGCCGGCCATCTCCGATTACTCGCTCGAAGTCTCCGACATCCCACTGAGTGGTGCTGGCGCCTTCGCTCTCATGGCCTTGGGAGCGCTCTTCGCTGTCCCTGTCGCCCCTGCCATCATCAGGTAAGTACTGGAAGTCACCTGGGGTACTAGAGATCTCCTAAGGCTCTGGAGGCCACCTGAGGAACTACGGACCTCCTAAGATGCTAGAGGGTAGTTGGAACACTGGGTGTCACCTAGTAGTACTGGTGGTCATCTGGGGCACTGAAGGCAGGCTCAGGTACTGGTGGTCACCTGAGACACTGAAGACCACTTAAAGGCTCTGGGAACTCGCTGAGGAACTGGTGGTGTTATATAGGTATTGGTAACCTTCCAGTTTGCTAAGATCGAGTAGAGGTAATGGAGACCATTTGAGATACTGCTGGCTACGTATTGTGTTAGATGCCACTCGAAGTACTGGGGAGTACTTGAAGGTACTGGAAACCACTTGATATAAATAAAGATTAGGTAGGGGCACTGGAAACCCTTACCGTACAGAGGGCTAGATGATGTACACAAAGTCAGCCACACTACAATAATAATCCAAATTTTCTTGGGCCCAGTAGCGATGCAGCGGACGCTACCGGACGAAGGAGCTGGAGCTAAAGGCTTTGAATATGTTCCTTGACTGTCGAACCTGGTTGCTATCATCATAGTTGGTGGTGATATCTTGAGGTACTGGAGGCTAACTGGTGTCTGGATGCAGTGGCGTATCTAGGGTATGGCAGGTACGGCAGGTGCCCTGGGCGCCACTTGAAGGGGGGCGCCACTCAACAGGTTTATTTATGACATATGTTACCCTATTGACATTTTTAACAGTTTGGTTTGGAGATAAAAAAGGAAACGCCTACTTTTCAACGACAGTAATATTTTGTTACTATCAGTTGCATTAACGCTTCTACGTTGCAATTTTGATCAAATAAGTCTTTAATTTTAAGTCTTTAAGAATTTACATAAATGTAACAGTTCATAATTACACCGTATATATTTTTACATACATCCACTGTATGTACATTTTCAATTAAGCCAGGGGCGCAATTTCACTGCTTGCCATAGGCGCTATTTCCTCTAGATACGCCCCTGTCTGAATGAAGCTCCAAAGGACACCCGGGGATTGGCAGCAATTAACGTAAACCTGCTGTTGGCAGACGTTGATGACAGACAGCAGCTAAGATTAACCCATGTTAGCTTGACGCCGTATAAAACTGATGGAAAGACACCACTGTGGGAGAGATCGTCACATGCCGCACTCCAAAAGTAATGATATTCTTTTGAACAAAACGACCGTATCAGCTGGCTGCAAAAGCTCCTGTTCAAACTCAGAAAGACACTTGAGAACAACAGAGGACAGTGATTCATACGTCCGGTGGGAGTACAGTTGTGCTTCGCATGAAACGAGGAGAGGTAGGAAAAGGTGCCTGGGAGATCGCTACGGTCTGGCTGACCTGTGAAAGCGACGGGAAAGATCGGTCTGGAAAGCTTTGCTCAGAATTCTTCACTCGCCATTGACTGTGTCTTAAGGTCATGTATTTTCCTTTTAGCTCAAGATGATACCAGTGACATTCACCAACCAGTTTGCAACATGGAGCAGAGGAAAACAGGTTTCAGAAGCATTGTAAGAAGTAAAGCAAACACATGGCTAATCTAGCGCTATTAGAAACGCATAGAGTTAGACAACTGTTCAGGATTTACGCGTAATCCCACCACAGTCAGCCGCCACCCCCTGACTGCCAGCTAACCACAATAACGGTGGCTATAAACAGTATAAAACAGTGTCGTGAACCTGTGTTGTTCACAGTGTCTGACTGTATAGTGTACGAATCTTGTGACCGGTCATGTGTCAGTGGTTCGAACCTTCATCTGTCAAGTGTTTCAGGACCTTGGTGGCCATACACGGTACGAGTTAGCATCGTGATCCTTCCGCTGTCAGTGTTTCAGGACCCTTATTGCCATACAGTGTTTGAGTCGTGGAAGAATGATGAAAAGCTTTCTAACTCTTCTAAGCTTTCGATAAAGGAAGCTCGAAACGCTACCTTTCGTTTAGTTCCGTGGTTCATTACCTGATTCACTGCCTCTGTCTGCTGAGATGACAAAAATTCTGATTTAACGATTCATTTTAGATACTGAAAAAAAAAATGTATTACTGGTCATAAACTCTACATAAAGAGTTTAAGTGGTATGGTTCTTTATGTTCATTGTCTTCGTTACCAACAGACGCACCACCTCGTCCGGATGGGCAGGTCTGCCGAGCTGGAGTGACCTATTCGGTTGGTGGAGCTCGCCGGAGCCCACGGCCGAGGCCTGGGCCAACAATTACTACCAGAGATACGAAAACGACGGCGGAGAGTACCTGTCAGGGGCCTACTCTAACGGGGAGGTGAGTCTGTTGCCTGGGGCCCCTTTCTTACCTGTGGCTTGCTCCCGGGGTTCCCTGGGGCCAGTGGCTTGCGCACGGAGCTCCCTGGGGATTCTAAGCACGTGGCTTGCTCCTGGGGCCTCCTGGGGATATTGGCTTGCTCCCGGGGTCTCCTAAGACACGTAGGTTCATGCCGTACTACCGCGGCACCTAGACCCGCCCCTTGCCTCCCGCACCCTCAAGGCTCAGAGAAGTGTATTTCTGTGTGTTATTATTGTTTGTGATCACTAATTATGTGTTACAGGGAAAGTTGTACACTTGTGTTGCCCCATCTCTTAACCTTCTATACATGTACCATATCTTTTATCATATGCTTGTATGCGCGCGCGCACACACACACACACACACACACACACACACACACACACACACACACACACACACACACACACACTGGGAGTGAACCTGGCAGGGGATGAAACCATAGGAGCTAAAGTGAACCACAGGGTGGAGGAGGTGGTAAACGTCCTGGGTGTATTTAATGAGCGTGTGGGGAGGTCACCGTCTGTCTCTGTTAGAGACTGGTTTGCCTTCCACCGCTCCCTTGGCACATTACCTTTTTCCTGCGACATACTGAATAACGTGTGTGTCTGAGGGCAAGTAGGAGCAGTTTCTTTCCTTTTCGTTTGTGTTCCTAAACACCAATCATTTACAATAATTCATCACTACAACCATTACCATAACTACCACAAGCAAATTTAACTTCTCACCGCCGACACCTGACCTTACCTACTAGGTTATAACCTTGCAATGATAATTTATAATGGTAAGGCGTCCTGACCGAGTGATCCCTTCCAGCAGTACTACGGGTACGACCCCAGCGGCAACACCGCCGGCCTGTACTACACTGACGACCATATGAACCAGGTAGCGACGGCCACGGCCAGCAGGAAGAACCTCCACGCCACCGGTTACCACAACACTAACCCACCCATCTTCCACGGCAGCAACAACCCCACCAGGCTGGCCAGCCGACGCCAGGGAGAGAACCGAAGAAATTCTGTCGACGGCTATGAATACGTCACCTTAGAACAGTGAGTTGTGTTCTCGTGTCTTGTAATTGCTTTTTAAATGTATCTGTACGCTACAGGAAGGGAGGTCTGACCTCATGAAACCTCATCTCTTAAAGTTTCTCTATTCTCAAACAACTTCTTAAGTTCTGTGTCCTGTCTGCACTCACAGTTTCATCACTCGGCTTATTTCATTCTTTCGAAACACTAATACAACAGAAACACCTCTTTACACCCCGTTTAGTAAGATTATCTTTTGGTTTCGTTTAATTGTCTTTCGTTATTCTTTCTTTGGATCATCCACAAAACCGCTCGCTGCCGACAGTGTTATTCTGATTTAGAAAATTGGTTGTAAAGATGTACCTCATCATTCTCCCTTCTTCCACGGTGGGCAGAGATAAAGCCTCAAACTCTAGCCTGAAACTCACGTCCCTTACATCATGTACGTTCCTTCTTGCTCTCCTCTGGACCACCTCTGTTAAATGTGTGTGTGTGTGTGTGTGTGTGTGTGTGTGTCTGTATGCGTGACGACCACACCTGCGAGTCATGTTTTGATCAGGTCGAATTATTTTGGTCTCAACCTCTTACCGACTTTCTTTGTGTTACCGTTTTCTAGGTCTTGTTCCTTTCTCTTCTATTCTCGTGAACTTTTACCGCCTTTCTTCCCTACGATGGTCGTTAAAAACAGGGCGTTCCTTTTTTTTTTTTTTTGTCTCTCCCTACGGCAGGGCAACTGCCCGTATCGAAAAAAAAAAAGTGAACTGGAATGGTGAGATCGTAAAGATCTGTAATTATGTCCGGCCACATTCTGCCCTAGTTCAAGGAAATTAGCCCCACTAGGTTTATCGAATCTTATTCTCACCTATATCTCTGTTCAGACATCTCGCCCATATAGATCTATCTGTTACTTACCATACGTACGTACGTCTTCGCCTGACTCATTCCTACACTTATTTCTGGAGTTCCCATTATTCTTATCATTTGTTGTCGTGTAGTCATTTGTTCATCCCGTCTCACAACCTTTCCTGATGTCCTGTTTCTCACAACTTTCAGAAAGCTATGCACGGAGGGCCACAGAGGATCTGATGTATGCATTGTACCTATCAATACTTTTTTATCATCTCTTGTCCATAGCCAAACTCAAACTTTTATTAACAATATCAATTCATTAATTACACTAAACAACGTTTAAGTTATCAAACTAGTAAATTGCAAATAACAGTCGAACCACACTCATGAAAATTAATCTCACACGTTTTCATTGTATCATATAACCACTTGACGGACTAGTTTTCTTAAATCATATCTTTTCTGACCGAAGATCATATAGATAATTATCAACCATATATAATTCAGAAACATATACTGACGGTCAGACTATTGCAGTTATATTGACCTTGGTTGACCTATCATCATGAAGTTTCTTCGTATGTTTTACCTCAACTTAGCTTTTTCGAGCAAACTTACCCGTCAACCTCCAGATGTAACTAGTAACACTATATGCTCTGCCTGAGCGGCTCACTTGCCCTCACACAGGTGCCATACCTTGTATGCTGGTAAACATACTCGTTCCTTATAGTGATATACTAATCATCTCCCTGACCATGAATAGGTTTAAAAGTATCTCTTGATTCGTGTAATCATATGACACAGGCATCTTGTACTACTTAACCATTACCCTCATTTAACACAGAAATAACCCACCTAGTGATCAGGCAGTTCATCTTATAATCTTTGCAGTACACGCCCGTCTGTTGCAGACTCCTCCACACCTGTGTTAGTGTAATCATGTACTGTACAATGTCTTTTACAAGTATGCACCGAGGGTCCTCGTACATACAGTACCGTCGCTATGTACAACATCCTTTTGCTGCTCTACACCGATATTCTGAACACGTATCATAAGCTAAAGGCATTGACCCAACCTTAAACGCCCTGTGTAGCCTCATACACCAGTTAACTGTACTTAGTGTATTCAGTACACTACGTCCTCTATAACCTCCTGTTCCTTGTATATTTACTACATATCACACCCTCCTTACACACCAACAATATACATTCCCCGCATACACACTGGCTACACCCAGTATATAAATCTTTGTATCTCTAACCATCTTGCAGCAGCACTCTTATTTCCCGTGTTCGGTACACAGTACACTCTTGCTCTTCATTCAGTAAATTCAAGTGAATAATTAGCCTTTCATCCCTAACAATGAATACGTACCTCACTCACTGTACACCCTGTATACGGTCCACATTAGTACAATCGGGGTTTACTACACCGCACCGCAGGCGGTATACACTGCACACAACCCAACAGCTGCCTCCCGCCTCATTGGCAGCCAAGTATTGGGAACACAGCTGGAGGGAACGATGAGCGGGGACTAACTTCCTCGGTCCGTTAACACCAGGTTACATTGCGGCGGCTTATCCAGGCTGGCTGCGGCGCGCGCCAGACGGATGCCCTGAGGACCTTAGACTCGACCTTAGCCCTAAAAACCTAAGGCCAGATCTAATTATTGTTACTGGGTAAATGTTCGTTTTTTCTGTTAATGGTCAAGGTTTTAATGCAAGGACGCATCTGCATTTCTTAGGTAGACAGGTATATATATGCACATACGTACATACATATACGAATATCCTCATTTATATACGTATGTATTAAGACATACACATATACATAAACAGTTTCATATATACATATCCATTACACACAAGCACCCATATATTAGGGTATGGGTACCTGACATACGGTAGGGTGTGTGTGTGCATACATTCATAAGAGTAAAGACGATGCATATATACAAGGTTAAGAGACGGGGCAACGTGAGTGTAGAATTCTCTCTCCGTCGTACACAAATGGTTATCACTTGGCAGGGGTCATCATGTCACTCCCTTATCCATATGACTAGGGCTGAACTTCCCAGTGTTTCACTGCTCCATTGCTAACGTGAAATGATTGGGGTAAACAGGAGATTATTTCCGGGGAACTGTTGGCTTTCGATCATAAATCTGTGTTGAATCCCCGGTGGAATCCACCAGTTGCATGGCCATGCATAACGCCGTTAACAACGATGACAAAACTGGTACGCTTGCTTCTGACCGCAAGGCCAACGGAGATATGACTGAACATGATAAACAGACGCGAAGGCAGTATTACCGCCTAATAATATAATTTGGGCCAAAGGAAACAGTGAGGTGGAGTGCTCCTGATTTGTGGCCATGTGAACAAAGAATTCTGCCCACCGTCTTTCCGCAAGACCTACACAACCCACTGTCTCTGAGCTGTACCGGCTTGACACTCCCAGCCCAGCAGGAGCCCTTTGCAACCCCCACTCCTCCAAAGATCATAGCTGGACCAGTCATCCGTGGTTACCGCACCATCGTATAGTGCAAGCTAGTTAGCTGGGACTTCCTCCATAGCCATGTTCTTAAAACATCTGTATACATTCTTTCTTCATATGATCTTTTGGCTCATAATCCCCTGAAGACTAACTATTCAGCACATGCTGGTTACTGTGTAACACTATACAGTCAACGCTGTGCAGTACAACGTATACTGTTTAGTACAGGATTTCCAGGACTGGCACACTTCGTTACCAGCCTAACACTCTGTCATTCACTCCTAACACTCATCTTTCTCCAGAATCAATCGGATCGGCGACGAGTCTATACGGGTCCTCAACCAGATGGCAAACGGGTACACTGTAGACGAAATCTACGCATACAGAGACAGCAACCAGCTCAACCGCCGACGTCTCCCTCCACTCCTGAGGCAACAGTACGAGCCGGAGCCCAGCTACCAGGAGGCCCACCAACACTACGAGCAGACCTACATGCAGGAGGAGCCTGTAGAACTCGACGATGACAGCAACTCCAATGGCCATCAACCCCACAAAGATACTTTTAGCCTGGTCGACTCCGAAGAGGAAGGGGACGTAGTTGGAGATAACCCCTACAGACACAAATACGACTTCGCCACGTCCGCCAGCGAGGTGGCGATACAGAAAGACGAGACTCAGGACAAAGTGCTTAAAGTGTCAGAATTCCCGTATGAGTTTCATAAAGCAAATTAGATGCTTCCTAAGGGGATCACAAATGCACTTGTAGTTGTATTCTTAGTTTACTCTCATTTATTAATCATTTTTCATTATCATCTATATAGACTAAACTGAATGGGTAATGATTTTTTTTCCTATGTATCATCATTATCCCAAACTTGAATAAGCTTTACATCACGTTGTTAAGTGTGTTGATGTAGGGGGAGGATAGCTTAAAGATAATGAGCACAGTTCGTGGAGAGGCAGGCTATGCCACTCACCGATTCGTGGCCTCCATCAAGCCGTCTGGTGGCTCATGTTATAGGTCCCAGGGTTTGACCGCAGCGACAGCATCACTTTCTTGGATGTTTATTAGGCTTACATTTACGTTACTTTAGATGATGTTCAGTCTGTAAAGGAAAATGATTTGTGATGTTTACACTGGAAACATAGATTGGTTAAGAGATGTCACCAGGAGAAAGTTGCCGATGGATGATTGAGATGAAGGCCTTGCATAACGCCATTGGAAAGCAGTTCGCTGAATGATTGATGAGTTCATGCCACGTTTGTCATTCTAACTTCACTGAGAAAAAAACGGGGACAATGAAGATTTTTGACATCATTAAACGAAATTGAATCGACGTAAACGCTGATGTCTTCATTCAACAAAAACAACAACGAAGGTAACCCTCCCTACAGATGATAATGACAGGCACACCTGTGGAATGTGAGATGAACCAATCAGAGAGACAGCTGACGGTCATAAAACCATCACAAATCATGTACCAGTGGCTGGCAAACCATACATCACAATATTTCTTTGGTGTATCACGTTTGAATACTGTACTTACTGAGGCCTGCCACGTTTGGTGTACTACACAGCCGGGGCATTTCCGAGGACGTATCTATAGATGTAGAAATTATATCCTGTGCTTTGCATTAGTTAGGTAGAGAGTAGAACTTTAGTACATATACGTTAGTTAATTTATACGAAGATATCAGACAATAAGTACTGTACTTTAGTCTGTTGGGAAAACTAGTAATAGAGAGTTAGCATTGTAAATTAGGTCATTGTTAGGAAGATATCATATTGTGTTGTTTTTTGTCACCTGACACACAGACCGTCAGCTTCCTAATGATTTGGTTGCTATATATTCGAAAGTCAGTTGATAGGTTCCCTAAAAACACGAGTGACCACAGACATCTGACCGGCTTTTGATGTATCTCTTGCTCACTTTTACGTAAAGATATTAATGTTTTGTTAATAGTATTTATATATTTATATATTGCTTGAGACTGAAAATATTTTAGTTAATAGTATGATGTCAGTAAAAATCACTCTTGACAGAGCATTTAGAATTTTTTTCAGTATTTTTGCAAATTATTTTCTTGAAATTTAAGGTCTTGGGGTTAACATTCATCGATCTTCATTTTCTATTTCAAAGTTTCAGCAATAGATATACCTATATCTTTAATTCTCTTTCTTTTTCAATACGTCAAAAACTCTTCTACAGAACCTCGTTGATTATGCCTTCAGACACGTAATCAGCAGAGTCTGTATTTGAAGACCTGAGCTCTAAAACACTCAAAAAGAATTTTGAACTTAAGGAGTTCCGCTGTGATCAAGAGTTATCAAATCTACATTGGCTTCAGCCACTAGATTGTCCAACCCAAGGCTGGAGGGAGATGTATATAGGTACATTCTGTGTGGTTTCGTCTGACGCGCTCGGGGCATTGACATTCTCAAATCTAGTACAACGTTGGTTGAATTATTTTACTTTTGTGAATGTTATTTGTTATATGAAATGAAATGCTAAACAAATGGGTGTTTCATTAGTTCTTATCCTGTCACTTCTTTGCAACAGCACTAGACCCTTCCCACCAAGAAATGCCACCCTGTAACAATTAGATCCTTATCTTAATTTTTTCCGTTCATCATGATATTTGAACAACATACCTTACTCTCATTTTTCCATCCAGACTTGAAGTTCGTAAAATGATTCAAGCGTTAACCAATACAAATGTTTCATTAGTGTCATAATCATTGAACCAAGCATAAAATATATACATATATTAGCCAAACTATGCTAGGAACAGATATTTTAGACAATAATGTCGTTTCAAATCACTCTACTTCAGGTTTAACGAAGTAGATGGTAAGAGGCATCCATGGTTATCTTATAACTGCAGTACGTCACGTTAGTCATAAGACATGATCACTACACAAACTCTCACTAACCCTGTCAATATCTTTGTTACCACATGTGATGCTGGATTTATCTTGCTGAATGTTTCACTCAGAAAGTAGATAGCTTCATGACCTCTGACGTTTGTGAACAAAGAATCAACGTCAAAGCTAACCAGCTCACCCTTTGGTAATTCCAAATCATCTATCTTTTCTTGGCAATGCATGAAATAATAGATAACACTGACACAGCTGTGTAGATCGCCTCACACACATCTCCCATCCTCCTCCATGCTCGCTGTACATAAGGTACGACTTTCACATGTTCCCATGGTTCCCCATCTGTCCAGATCACGAACCCTCAAACTCTTAAGATATCATCATGGTGACCAGAGACAATGGCCACGGCACAGATGCTTCATGTAAACAACATTCACATTTACCAGTACCTCAGTGCATGTGACGTCAGCTGCTTTCACCTGTTCAGACAAACAGAAGAGTGATCGTCTCTGTTGCTTGCGTCTCATTTGTTCTCTACTGCTGTCTGTTTACTTTGTAGCTCTTCCTTTCACATCATGATGCTACTGTCTGGTTGGCAATTGCCGTGAAAAGTGTTCATTAAAATGAGGCACTTGGTTAGTTGGTTAACTGGTTGGTCTTTTGGCCTGTCAACCGCCAGGATCGTTAAGGCCGTCATCATCAACCTACGTCCAATAACCCAAAACCATGTCACTCCCTCACGAGTTACGTTTGTATCTGTCTACTGATCCATCTGTCCACGTTGCTATCCACTGATGCACCATCTTAGTACACACGACCCTGGATTTAGAAAGATAACGTTGTGTCCTTATGATTTCATAATTGAACGTAAATGTAGACTATAACAAATATTTGAGTATATCGATTATTTTTTAAGTATTAATTTTTCTTGACAAAGATAAAATCATTCCTTTATAAATAAAAAGGTAATGTATCAGATACAATGAATCTACGAGACCAGATGTATCAAGAAGCACCTTATGAATACATGTATACACTGAACACCTGATGACAATACAGAACACGTGATGGGTATGCAGAAAACCTTATGGGTACACAGAACACTTGATGGGTATACAGAACACCTGACGGGTGTAGGTAACAGGAGTTACCTGTGACATATTCTTCCAAGCTACCCATATTGCCAGTCTTACATTGATTCATTCCTTCAGGTGTATCATTACCTCTTTCCATTAGTTACCATACAGACATCAATCATTCTCCCCACCGTCCGGGAGCAGACCCACGAAAAGGCCGCAAGCGAGGAAATTTTTTTTTTTCCTTTAGAAATCTGTGGCATTAGAGACGTTGCACAATAGGAGGCGAATCATACGAATTACCTTGCAGCAGGAGCAGCTGCTGCAAGAGACATGATAGGTAGCAGCAGTGACGTAATAAGTGCTACACGAACTCCTTAATGAAGATCATGCAACAAGAAAAAGGTTTAGTTAGTCATGATTTTTGTTGCAATCAGTGGTAGGTCCTGTACAGTTTCCTCAAGTCTGGACACCCGAGCCACACCACACCATTGCTTGTTGGCAAGCCACGAAACCCAACCTCACCAACAGCGCCATGCCATCCCATGATGGCTCCCTCACTACCCCTAACCTGTCCATGCTTGTTATGACGGCCTCACCGACTAGCCAGGCTAGTCTCTCCCATATAGGCTCGCTAGGACAGTCTTGCCATGACAGGTTCACCTGAGTAGCTCTAACCATCTTCTTTACCCAAGTTATTCTCGCTACCCAACCCTAACTCACCCAAGCCTCGGCTTAAGCCATGCCAGGGAGGGGGAATTCACAACTTACATTATCTTCAAGAGTCCTCTTGACATATTTCATAACAACAACGTATTTAGAATAGAAATATATAACTTTATGAGAAACTCTTACATTGCTAGGACGAGTGAGATGGGTCCGAATGAGCGAATGCAGACAGCTGTGCCGTATTACTACCGAGGGCGTCTGCGTCTCTGTGAAGGGGGAGAGGGCGTGGCTGAGGAAGGGCGTGCCTAACGTTATGATGTTCTCACGCTGTTATCTGGCTTCAGTTATTAGGCGGGAACCACGTCGCGTGGAGGTGGTGCTGCTGCCGTAAGGAAACTTTACACACAGTTCTCTGGATCTTGACCATCAGGAGGGGGACGCTGTGACTGGAGCTGCTTGTGTGGGGATCATAATGATGTGCTTAGCTGTTAACCTTCACTATTTTCAACAAGTTAGTGACTGGCTAAACGACTTGTACTGAAGGAAGCAGTTAAACATGTCGGGTAACCTGTGGCACCGGCGCAAGGGAAGGAGGAACTCGGATCTGATGAGGAATCGTGATCCATCAGCAGTGAACAGGTCCATCGACTCCCCTGCTCCCGCGACACATCGATACCCTCTTGATTGCAGAACGTAGATATGTTAATAATTATCTAATCAAGTTACACACCCACCCACCCACACACACACACACACACACACACACACACACACACACACACACACACACACACACACGCACGCACGCACACACACTTATATATAAGGTAGTACAAGAATGATGGATGAATGGAATAAGATGACTAGGGTCATGGTTCCTGCAGACAGCAGACATTAGTATATTTACAGCAGACATTAGGAGTATATTGACAGTTCAAGGACAGCTAATCAGCCTAAGGAATGAGCTGCAGAGGATGATGTTAGGATATGTGGGCAGCTAAATGACATGATCAAAAGTTTATACTTCACGGTTGAAGACATCATGACCCAAGACCAGTGAGACGTAAAGGGAAGGAAGTCTTTGGACGCAATATGAGACGTAGAAAAGCACTTGAGCATCATATATGAAGAACTACATCCCTGGACGAATAAAGTTATCCAAAATGAACCACAGATTAACTGACGAGATTATTACAAAATGTAATT
Organism: Panulirus ornatus; assembly: GCF_036320965.1. Classification (NCBI taxonomy): domain Eukaryota; kingdom Metazoa; phylum Arthropoda; class Malacostraca; order Decapoda; family Palinuridae; genus Panulirus; species Panulirus ornatus. The sequence continues at coordinate 3,459,621 of NC_092244.1, read as the reverse complement.
GAAAACTACTTTGTTTTTCTTATACACCCTATAATGACTTCTTTAAGGTTCTCACCTATAGGTCTATAGTTCATCTTACAGAGGTTATACAGTGAACGTCTCAGTCCAAGAACTCAGTGCGGGTGCCCTGTGGTGGCGCCAGTGACCAGACAGTCCACACAGAATAGGGTCACGACATCTCTGCACGCCTCTCGCTCCCATACACTGGCGGGTCAAGTCTGCCTCACAGCCGGAGTGGGACGTCTTTTCCTCCATCACTGACCAGTTGTGATCATGGTAAGTTAGTTAGGTATATAACCACAGACTGAAAAGTAATACAGATTGTAGACTGTCTGTAGACTGTCTGTTCTACTCATTTACTTAGCAACTGCTTCCTTGGTGCATTTGTTCACTGAGTAATCGATGGGTATATGTCGTTTTTGCTATCATTTCTATCATCATCGTTAATAACATTATCATTACATGGTTTTCATTAACTGTGATGATTTTATTAAAAACATTGCGTGTGTGTGTGTGTGTGTGTGCGCGCGCGCGTTATCTAAGATATCTGACTTGTATATGTATGTATCCATTCTCAAAACATTTCACCCATCCGCCCTCCCTCAGCGACAGATCTTGAACCTACGTGTGGTGGTTTTGGTGGTGGTGGCATTAGTAACGATGGTGGTCGGGGCGCCACAAGACACCTATGATGACGCAACGCCGAAGCTGCTGGTTCACAAAAAGCTATGGTTGTTGAGGAAGAAGCAAGCAGGTAAGAAGTCACTGTCGAATCATATCATTGTGTATGTAACATTTTAGTTGCTTCAGATCTTGGATAACATATTCTGTTTCTCATTATCTACCTAGTGCATGTATGTGATTATCTACCTTCCATATTATGAATCTTTGTGTCACCAACTTCCAGTCTGGGCCAGACCTATAACTAGAGAAGTTAGCCCTAAATCTGTCTTACAAAAAATAAGTTAATTTACCTTTATAGAAAATGTAATTTCTTTGGTAGACTAAAGGAAAATGAAACGTTTTCAATCTTAGAATTATCTGTAACTTCCGAAGAAAGTGTCTAAGGTTTTTCTGTCTGTGGATGTAAATGCTGAAGCCTAAACAACCAAACAACCCACCGAGCAACCGACACACATCCACCTGATATCACCCACTCCATTCATCAGTATATACACACCCAACGTAATGGCACACTTGAGGATAGGCTGTTATTTGCAGTGCCCATGTCAGGAATGTTGTAGACGAATTATTACATACGAGCACACTATAGAACCCGTTATATTTTGTTCTTAGTTAGGTAAAGTTATATTTGCCATTAGCATTGCTAATGATATTTTTATCATCGTATGTTTTTTTTTCTTTATATATATATATATATATATATATATATATATATATATATATATATATATATATATATATATATATATATATATCACGTGTAATTAGGTCATGTCGGACCTTATTAAGTAAGATTGAACCTTTCTTGCCTTCTCCTTAGCAGGGAACTCAGCTCCTCACCCCCCGACCTCCACCGTCACAGTCAAGGTCCCTGACCTGCTCATCTACCTCCCTCCCACTCCCCATCGCCCCTTGACGACGCCCTACCTCCCTGCCACACCATCCTACACTCACTCCCCTGCCCTTCCTTCTATGTCATCTGACTCATCCTACACCTCTTCACCTCCTCATCTTCAACCAAGCTCTTCCTCCAGTGGAGGATGTGTGGTAGGGAGAGTTGGAGGCTCCCCGGGGCACCTCCTGAAGGAGGGGATGACGGAGGACCTGGGTCATGGCGTGTGTGGGGTTCGACGCTGCGCCAGATATAATGACAAGTTCGTCATGGAGGAAGAAAAGTAAGTGATGTTGATGTTAGCGTGATTGGGGAGGTGTGGCCGGTGGAGAAACAGGTGGACAGAGACAGGTGTTGAAGAGAGACTGGTAACGGGATTAAAGAGAGAAGTGGTTGGTGGAGGACAACGTATGTGCTGATGGAGAGAGGCAGGTAGCTGATGGAGAGAGAGACAGGTGGATGGTGGAGAGACACACGTGACGATAGAGATAGGTAACTGTTGGAGAGATACAGGTGGATGGTGAAGAGAGACAGATGGCCGGTAAAGAGAAATAGGTGGCTGGTGGAAAAAGTTATAAGGTCGGTTTTCTGATTACAGATATTGCTGAAGTATTTGTCTGACCTTGATCTAAAGGTACTAATAGTCTTTGCACTGACGACATCTGGTCGTACTTAATCCAGTGTTTTGCAGCTCTTTAGCTGAAGAGAAACCTTTTCCCTCTTTGCCCTAAGCAGTGTGAAGAACTTATCGTATATCTTAGTATATAAAAAAAAACTCTGTTAGGTCTCGTAGGATATTTTTTTCAAATGTCTCATTTATAAGCGGCGGAATTAGTTTTGCTGTTCTTTTCTGAATTCGTTCTAGTTTTTTCTTCTTCGATCGAGTTTAGCGGCCAGAACTGAGCAGCATGTTGCTAGTGAGGTTACCAGGCCACTGTAAGGGGTCAGTATCACAACTTTTATTTTGTAGATAACATTTCCAGTTTATTTTGTTGGCTTTATTATATGCAGCTCGGTGTTGTTTTCCGTACTCTCGGTCATTACTGATACTCGTTTTAGATCAAATTTCTTCTTTCATTTCTAAAGATGGTTTGCCGAGCACGTACATTCGTGATCACTGTGGCTGTTGCCAAAATTCATCACTTTACACTTTTCTGTCTTGAAGTCCATTACCAATGTCTCTGACCACTCTATCTACATCACTTTCAGTCTCCACACAGTCTTTCTTTAAGTGAACTATATTCACAAATTTCGTGTGATCAATAAACTCTGAAATTCTACCGGAGAGAAGCTGGTGCTTGGTGGAGAGCGACAGATGGTTGATGAAGAGGTGGTTGGAGAGAGACGTGTAAGGTACGATGCTGTGTATTTCCTATGTTTATCATAATTATTATAATACTTATCATTATCATTATTTCTATTATTATTATATTATCATTATTATTATTATCATTATTATTATTATTATTATTATTATTATTATTATTATTATTATTATTATTATTATCAATATCATTATTATTGTCATTATTATAATTATTATTATTATTATTATTATTATTATTATTATTATTATTATTATTATTATTATTATATACTTCTTGCTTTCCCGTGGTAAGCTTTCTGCTTGTAAAACCCCATCGTCTTGCGCTCTATCCAACCTTCCATTTTAGTATTTCTATATTTCTATATTTAGTATTTCATGGACGACATCTCTCCATTTGTTTCTAGGTCTGTCAGCTGGTCTTCTTCCAATCGGTTCCTAATGAAGTGCATGACATGTTCTCTCTTCATCTGTTCTCTCCAGATGTCTCAACTATCTCAAGTTGACTTGTTCACTTTTTGAAATTCGTGGCATAACATTGAAGTTCTTTCTATTCATTTTTCATTTTGTATTCTGTTCAGCTTTGTTTTACCCTGGATGATTCATGCTGCTTTATTCCTGTCGTTGTCAGTGTCTGTGTTTCAGGTCCATACTCCAATGTTGTCATGTGTACACTGTTGAATATGAAGCTAATATAGTCAGTAGAATAAAAATCTTGTAGTGAATAGAAAACTATTTAAAAAAAAAATCAAGTTATTTGTCATACTTTAATCTTCAAACAGATGTTTGTAATGGAAGAGAAACTACACGTGAATGGAATTATTAAAGATATATATAGTTTTCTTTCAAAAAATATAAAACAATAAATGATATAGAAAACGATATACTGAAAACCTCAGTGTCGTAATATGTTCAGATTTGTATTTGGTACTTATCAAAATTAAGCCACTGTAAACGATAAGAAAGATTCCTATTTAATCCCACAATCTGCCTGGCATGAGATAAAGTAATCTCTAGAGAAAGCTCTTGTCTAAACCCCTGGCTTTCTGGTTTCTCCTCAGGTGTAACCTGAAGCTGCACAACCCAAACTACACCTGCCTCCAGTTTGAAGACCTCCAGCAGCCGTTCCCTCTCTGCTGCCCACGACTTGACTGTCGAGACTAGACGGCCACGCTCCGACCTGATCGCTGAGACTTGACTCCTGTGTTCCACCTGCCTGAGTACCGCTTCCTCCTCACCTGCCTCAGTACAGCTTCCTCCTGACCTGCCTGTGCACCGCTTCCTCCTGGCCTGCCTGTGCAAAGCTTCCTGCTGGCCTGCCTGTGTACCCGTGATTCGACCGACGTTCTGTCAGCTCTTGAATACCCTAACACGTCATCAGTCTGCCAGAAACATCAATTGCCCGAAAAGGCAAGTGTCTCCTTGTCACGAAATGTCTCCTCACTGTAACACCTCATGCCACCAATTACCTCATCAATCATGACATGTTAACCAGACTTGAGGTTTTGTGTCGTACATGATTATCTCCATTTGTGTTTATCATTTACTGGAACTGAGCATCCATTTTATGGCTCTACAGAAAATGTAACTGTCTTCCCAGACACCCCGATCCCTCAAATTCCTGTCACCTTTCATGAAACCCTCCCCTGGGCTCAGGCCACACCCATATGGTACGAGTCTTATTCACACACCTGCTAGCGGTATATGATTGCGACCCCATACATCTCTGAACGGAAAACTGCGTATTAACGTACTACGATACCTTTACCATCTATCGATCGATCAATTATTATCAGTTTCATTCCCACTTCATCTACAGTTCAGCGAAATTATAATGATCGATCGCCCGTGACATATGTATTTGTTATCTGAACAACTCCAAGGAAAGTTCACCATGGACTCTTGTCCTCACCACAGTCTACCATAGTTCAGTCGAGAGGAAGAAAACAATGCTCCACTTTACCGTCTCACAACGAACCTACGGACGATAAATTTCCTAAAATGACAGACCAAGAAAGCGAAGACGCACACCTTTACTTTCCCATTGTTACCAAGACATTATAGAAAACCCTTAAATTGCACTTGTTATTTATGTCTGTTCCTCTCCCACGCCCTCAATCCTGACATCCTCGCCTCCCGCTCGGTGTCCAGGAGGTTCTGGCCGCCTCGCTCTCCATATAACAAAGGCCCACATCACGGGTGGAGGACGACGGGGCTGTTCACAGTGGCTGGTCATCAGTGTAATGGTTAAGAAGCCTCTCTTGGCCAGATGTGTCTGTGCTTATGTGTCTGTGTACGTTGTTGTATATGAGTGTGTGCACATGCGTGATGTGTATGTGTGAGTATATCCTTACACACACACACACACACACACACACACACACACACACACACACACACACATTACATCTTGATGGTTTATATACAGCGTTAAACGACCCCGGAAACAGGGAAGCTTTCTCCACTAACCTACATCACAAACCCCTCCTACACTCACTGCACGTCAATATTTATATATATATATATATATATATATATATATATATATATATATATATATATATATATATATATATATATATATATATATATCAATGATAAAACGAGTAATGTTTACCGGATACAGACATCATTTTGCGTCGTTGTTGTGTTGTGCAGAACAGAGCCACGTTGATGCAGCCTCCTCCTGCTTGGCCATCATCAGGAAAATTATAAACCAAAAGAAATCAGCTCAACACAAACAAAGTCGGATACACTCTAAGCAAATCTAACAAATGTTTTCTGTTAGAAAGACAAACTGGCAATGTAAACGTAACGCAACTGCACGTTTAATCCGTGAGGTCACTCACGTCACTCGTTTTTAAGTTTGCCACCGACAATCATTGTTTTCAGCCTTTCACTGAGCACTTTCCTTGCACGATGTGGACCAAGATATATATATATATATATATATATATATATATATATATATATATATATATATATATATATATATATATATATATAAGTTATAGACGAATTTTATACATACTAGGTACAAGACAATGGCTTACACGGAAGATCAAGATAAGGCAGGAGAATACAGAATAAGATGCGTTAGAGGGAATTTCGCCATGGATGGTGAGACCAGAAAATAATGAGAAGAATGTATGATGGTGACGGGGCTAAACAGTAGGGAGGTCCACCTTGATCATACAAGAAAAAGTTGAAGTCAAGACGAAATTCGTTAGCAGTTGCTTAAAGAACTGCAGCGTCTTTTTTTTTCTCGCAGATTTGACGAAAATACTGAAGGTGTGATTCAGATGAGGGACAACTGGAAAGTCAATTGCAGATGAAATGGCCTCCAGTGAAAATCTCTCAATCACTGCACATGTCAGTGTACCCACCGAGAGACTATCACTGTAATTAAATATGTCACTGACGAAGACTAATTGACTTACGCATATAACACAAGAGGAGATGTGAGCCTCACGCCAGATGGTTCACATGTATTGCATCTGCATGACTGCAGACCGATATCTTCATGCTGTGGAGGTCATGATTGCTGAGAAGAAAAACTAACAAAGCTTTCAGACACAAAGTTACCTTATACATTTTTGACCTAAAGTACGAAAACACGACCCTTGAACGCGGCCCTAACACCTTGGATATGATGTCGTGGCCTTTGACCTAATCCTTATGGATTATGCCAAAGGCCAGTCCTTCATACCCAGGGATCACATCCTAGTGCTGTAGGGTCGTACCACCATCCTCACGAGTCGTAATGTCGTGCTTAAGGATCATACGTCGTGCTCAAGGGTCATACCGTGTGGCTCAGTGGTCGCACCGTCGCGCTCAAAGGTCGTACCGTCGCGCTTATAAGGGTTAGAAAGTAACCTTAGAGTTGCAGCATTTGGTTATTCAGGTAACATTTTACATTCTCCCAAGATGACATTAGAAACAGATCACAGAACCATATGAAAGAGCAACGTATCGTATTGATTATCATTTATTCAAGTGAATAATACTGAAGCCCGGGTTAGGTACATATAAATGTACATATGTAGGCGTTCAGCAAAGCTGCAGACTCTTACCAAAATCATATGAAAAGGAAATTTACAAATACGTTCTGAATGTGACTATATTAAACTGCTTTCTCTTTGATCAGATATTTTCATATTTCATTGAAAAGTAATTCATATTAGGTGACTCAGTTGAATAAAATTCACATTTCGCATTGGTGTTAAACGTCTCAATACAAAAGGAAAACTCTTTAGATTTCTGAAAGAAATATATATTTCTATTTTCTTTCATGCACGATAGACTTACAAAGCTGGTACGTACACGAAATGACTTCGTTGGAAAATTTTGCAATGTTAACAAAAACGAAGATAAAACAATGAGAAGGTATTACAGCAATATCTACATTCAGGTTACCTTTAGGAGTCAGAGGTCTTGTTTATATGTAACTCCGAACCTGCTTGTACTAGCGGCATTTAAAGGTATCATGATAATGTCAGTTTTCCCTTATAAGTCTTGATCATAGAGAACGTGTGAAGTGTTGAGGCCCATAATATACAACAGTTTTTTCTAGTCAAGTGAAATATTAACGATTTTGTTCTGTATTTATGATGTATATTTCTCTTCCGTAGACATAAGGAACTGTTTCTGTTGTTATCGAGAGTGAAGCAATAGTCCAGTGTGAGTTCTCACATAGCCAGTTTCATAACCCTTGATGCACTTCCTACAGTTGCCTATTTTTGCCAAATTTTTACCCATGAGTGGCTCTTTGTCCTTCAGGTTAAAAACAAGATTAGTTCCACCTCTGGCTACGGTGTACCCTGCTGGCCAACAGCGAGCTGAGGGAACCGTTCTGACGACTCCTAACGTCTAGTCGCTGTCGAGACACTGGAAAGTAAGTGAGCGAATGATGGCATATTTTCTTGTACTATTGGAATGAGTTCGTTTAGAAAAGTTAATTGGTTTTTCTAGTGGCCGTGCCAACTGGTCTTTAGAGATGTGAAACAGACATTCAGATACTTGTGATGAAATGTCACATTCTCTCGACTTCCAGGTACTCAGGCAACCTGGAAATATAAAATGATTATTGGCTGACATAACCCTTCACTTCTAACCTGAACTTTCACACGCTTCCCTTCACCAATACCATGACTGGTCAAGCCACCTACTGCCTCTACCATGACTGGTCAGGTCACCTGCCACAATTACCATGACTTGTCATATCACCTGCCCCGATTACCATGACTGGTCAAGCCACCTACCACCACTACCATGGCTGACCAAGCCACCCATCACCACTACCATGACTGACCAAGCCACCCACCACCACTACCATGACTGACCAAGCCACCCATCACCACTACCATGACTGACCAAGCCACCCATCACCACTACCATGACTGACCAAGCCACCCATCACCACTACCATGGCTGACCAAGCCACCCATCACCACTACCATGGCTGACCAAGCCACCCATCACCACTACCATGACTGACCAAGCCACCCATCACCACTACCATGACTGACCAAGCCACCCATCACCACTACCATGACTGACCAAGCCACCCATCACCACTACCATGACTGATCAAGCCACCCATCACCACTACCATGACTGACCAAGCCACCCATCACCACTACCATGACTGACCAAGCCACCCATCACCACTACCATGACTGACCAAGCCACCCATCACCACGACCGTACTAGCCAGGGAGCTCTGGATAAAGCGGGTGCCGGTATCATCACTGGTTCAGACCATTACCGATATCCTGACCCTCTTGCTTCAGTAGTTGTCTTGGTATACCTCTTCTGTAAACCTGTTTGTCTCTACTGTAAACCAATACATCTCTACCGTATACTAGTCCACCTTCACTGCAAGCCGGTCCGCCTCTCTAACTGTTAACCATATCTCTTGTAAACCAGTTCATGTTTACTGTAAACTATTTCAGAGAGAGAGAGAGAGAGAGAGAGAGAGAGAGAGAGAGAGAGAGAGAGAGCACTTTCCTCAGACGACGTACCTTAGGTTGTCTTGTGTCGGTACTAGGCGTTGGTCCTGATCCACATTGCTTTATTTTTGTGCTTAAATATAGGATGTTCTGTGTCACCAGTAACCCAGTTAAAACATATGTTGTCTACCTGGGTGAGTGGGTGGGTGGATGGGTGTGTCTGCCTTGTGGTCAGGTCCCACACAGCGTCACCAGCTGTACACGATGAGTCTGTGTACATCTCGGTTACTCAACCGTGCAGGCTGCTGCCACCACCCACCCCTGATGTCTCTCCTTCGGCATGATCATGATGCGCCAAATGTATCCAAGACAGGAATTTTGGAAAAAAAATTAGACGTACTTACAAGACTACAGCTTTATTTGTGGCTATAGTAAACGTTTAAATCTGTTCTCAACCTTAGCATAACTCGATAGAATAGAAAACAAACTCAGCCTGTTCTTCTGGTAACTCCATTCCAGACCAACAGGTCTTTCGTAATCTGCGTCTTCATTGTATCCAAGTCACGCTGGGTTCTGGATTCAAACTTATATCAAATGATATTTTCCAGAATGATAAAATGCCACACTTCCACTTGCTAATATATTTGCTTTTAGGTCAGCAAACTACCACTTGCTACATCTCAGTTTCACAAGCATAAGTTTGACGTGTATGCAGTGTCAGCTATTTTCGAAAGACTGTCGAAGAGAGATTGCAGTTTTGTCATATATATATATATATATATATATATATATATATATATATATATATATATATAGTACAAGGAGAAGCTGAGGTCATTTCAAGCAGTCACCTGGACCGGGAAGTGACTGGAACACGTTGGTCGACCTGGCAACATTTTCTTTCTCACAACTCCCTGGGAAGGTATGGAAATTACTCACTATATATGTATATAATGATTCAATTACGTTTCTTTAGATATTGTTCTTCAGCATAAGAGTATGTTTTGTAACCTTCCAGTTGATTGAGTGGTCTTGATACTTAATATAACAAAATAGAATCTATCAATATCTAAACTTTTAACACTATACTTGCATTTCTTCTTCCGGTGTCTCTCTCTCCCCTTCTTGCTTCTGTTTTTTTTTTTTCTGCCAAACGTTCGCGACCCACTCTCCTGATCAGGTGACCGAAACACCAGTGAAACACTCATTACTGGTAATGGGATCGGAAACAGATCATTCCTACACCTTCGTTGGCAAAAGTCCGAGAAGATTTTTCCCTGTCCTTACGCGGGAGGAGGTACATCTTGGTGCAGCCTATTCGTAAAGATGATATTTGGAGTAACAACTCCTCTCCTAACTCTAAGTCATAACACCAATATCAAGGTTCATGTAGTTCGGACAACACCTCCTCAAGGCTTCGTCAAAGAAGTGAGTGACACAAGGATCCCTCACACACACACACACACACACACACACACACACACACACACACACACACACACACACACACACACACACACACACACACACACACACACACACACACCTGAAAGATTTCGTCTGAATTTAAGAAAGAAAGGATGGACGAGGCCACTTTGAACAGAGACATATTAAGAAGGAGGGCGTCATAAAGTTCTGCCGACTGAGGTCAGCTTGTCATGGAACCCTGCACACATTTCTGCTAAAGTGTGTTGAGAAAAAAATGATAACCCTGAATGGCCACAAGAGCCATATTTGATTATCATAATGTATTGTGGCTGACCACTAAGTGCAGACGAGAACATGCAACTGTTGCCCAAATATACAGCCGGATTTCTAGTTACTAACTTGACAAAAGGATAGGCATTGTGATATATTGTTTTCTGTTTCTGTCTGGGTAAACATACACACACACTAACAAACAAACAAAGAGAGAGAGAGAGAGAGAGAGAGAACAGCACAGACAAGAAACAAGAGCTAACGCTTGAGGCAAGAAAAAGACAACAAAAAGGAAAAGAAAATAATACATCCAGAGAGAGTGGGAAACTCTGTATCATTCTTCTTGGGTTTTCCAAACTCATAATGTTTCCATCAGTGAGTTTGAATACCGTTCTCGTCTCCACCTTTGCTCCGGTCACTGACTCTGGGGTTCAGTGAGCCAACGGTCACCATACGACACAGTCTCAGGACACCGTTCATCGTGCTTCGTTCCGTGTCTGATGCTCAACTATTCAGGTACTTAATTTCCATTGTTTAGGACCAGTTAAGTAGTTAACTCTTGTGAACCAATGGCCAGCGAGCGATGCAGTTACGTGGTGCGGTTCAAAACGCTTCGGTTCATTCTTACTGCTGAGCTGTTCAGGTCCTGAAATTCGTGTCGTCTGGAGGCAAATAAGTCGCCTGGTCTGGCCCGCTGGGTGCGGTAACATCACAACCTGAGGAACGTGAGTCTTGCATTCATTGTACTTACTCCGTGCGTGCTCCACTAGGGCCTTTTACTGTGCTCTGGGTGAGAGGATTAAACTGTGTGGGTCAGAGTGTTGCATGTGGCGTGAGGCAATGGTCAGCTGTTGTGCAAGGACTTAGGATGCTCTCTCTCTCTCTCTCTCTCTCTCTCTCTCTCTCTCTCTCTCTCTCTCTCTCTCTCTCTCTCTCTCTCTCTCCATTACTATGGTGGTATTCGTTAGTGACACTCCTGCTCATAACCATATCACATGTAGAGCATGAAGCTACAGCTAAATCACTGATCGTTAATCACTCTGTCTGTACTCCAGCCACTGACTGACTTTCTATTCATCAGTAGACATTATCCTGATGAACGTATCTGGAAAAGAAGGAAAAATAAAGGACGATATTTAAACCAAAGGAACCTACAGATTGTTGCCTGAGGAATGTCTTACGACCATTATCAAGAGATCAATCATTCTGTGGCGGTAAAAAACATTACTGTGGAGACTGACCACCACCTGACGCATGTTATGCCTGGAGCATAACGCTGCTTGGGAATAACTTTGTGATGATATAAATCGGAGCCAATACACAGGACACTTGGACATAGTATAAGAGTTGTGGACGAATTGAATGAAGTGTGTTATGAAAGTGTAAATATTCACACCTATCCACAAGTTTGAAGAGTTGTTTGATAGAAAAAGTTTGAGAGATGGGACCCTACGACTGTAGAACTCTCTCCCACAAAAGTACAAATAGGTAATTACAAATAGATCATTAACACACACACACACACACACACACACACACACACACATTGCCTCGAGAGCAATACCTGTTGGTCTGTTTTTATCTTACAGCAATACGTGAATATACAAATGTTCGTCTTGAAAATTCTTTCAAATCTGCGATTTCAGTTTGACCGATCGATAATGTTCCCTTCCGCCGCAAATCACTGGCGTGAAACTTCGGTGTATCTGAACTATTTTGCGCGCTTTCAGCTTCCATTGTTCAGGTTATATATTGTCAGTCCACCTAGATATGAACAGGAACGCCTAGAAATTATCAACAGTATGTAGCTATTGGGGTGATCAGTGACAACTATGTCTGTCTAGTGTACGGCAGAAAGCCATGACCCTTACCTTGCCCTACTTACATATATGATTATAGAGAGGTGAGGGCAATAGGTGGTTGGCAACCTCTGTTATTAGAAGATGATATGAATGTGGAGACCAGAGATCATCTTCACGCCTGGGGACACAGTCACGCAAGCAGGGAGAAAAAAAAATAGAAATGACTAAATTTCGTTATAATAGTAGATTGATAGATACGTGGAAAAACGTGGGAGTGGAAGCTATAAATACAGAAGACAGATAAGCTTAACAAGCTGTGTGACCAAAAAGAAACATAGTTTAAGAGACTGGGACCTGTAAGGGTAGGATTTCTTCCTCGTACTAAACAAATAGGTATTCATAACTGAATAGTATCAAACAGGAAATTACAAATGGATAATCAGAAATAGCCAATCAGAGAGAGGTAACTGCAAACGGGTAATCGCAAAAACATATCCATAAACTGGGTGTACAACCACACATTTGCAATCTCCTATTTACACACTCGCACTCCAATTTTTGTAAACATATCCGAGACAAGGCAGCTACACACACATCCTTGGGTATGTTTACATACAGAGAAATGTAAATAAGAGGAACTAAGTCAATGTAAGTACAGTGACACACTTACCTATTTGCCTACATACACACTCACTGTTAGTCAAGAATAATGCATAATGTATTAGAACTATTCAGTACATACCAATACACTAGACCAACTATAAAAAGACGCGTATACACTGTAATATATTGAGCAACTGGACGACAACTCCCCTACCTTGATCTGTCACCCCGCTTGTCACCAGTCATAGTTTACACCATCACCGCCATCATCACCACCACAATCGGCCACCCTCCACCACAACACCAACATATTCACGCCCACATCAACAGCACACCCAACCACATACCACCACCACACTCATCCTCACACCCCCATACTCAACCACACATCACCGCCACACACAGCCATCCACCCACACACCACACACATAAACACCACCACCTCCAGCAGTCTCCTGGTTCACTCTCTGATCTCGTGAGTGGCATCTGAGGTGGGCGTCGGCTGGAAAGTCATGACGGGAGGCGGTTGTTGCTCTGGCACACTTCCCATTTTTTCCCTCTTTCGTCTCACTCACTCCGCCCGTTGTAACGGCATCTGTACGGCACTCATGAACCAGCTGAGATGTGTGTGTGTGTGTTTGTGTGTGTGTATGTGTGTGTGTGTGTGTGTGTGTGTGTGTGTGTGTGTGTGTGTGTGCTAGATTTTGTTTCTCCTTCCCAGGACTGTTATATGGTATCGAATCTCATTACATTTTGCAATCTAGAGAAGGTAACAGGGTGGCTGTAGCATGACGGTGCGGCTCTTGAGCACGACGGTTCGATCGTAGAGTATGGCGGCTTGATGTTGTTTGACTTGACCTTTTAGGGCCAGGCTAAGATCCTGCCCATCATGCCTACAGGTCATACCCTCGTACACGAGAGTCGTTCCGTCGTACACGTGTCGTACCTTCGTACACAAGGACCGTACCTTCGTACACAGGGATCGTACCTTCGTACACAAGGGTCGTACCTTCGTACACAAGTGTCGTACCTTCGTACTCAAGGGTCGTACCTTCGTACTCAGGGTCGTAGCTTCGTACAAAAGTGTCGTACCTTCGTACACAGGGGTCGTACCTTCGTACACAAGGGCCGTACCTTGGTACACAATTGTCGTACCTTCGCACACAAGGGCCGTACCGTCTTGTACAAATTACAAGATTCAAGTTTTAACGAAAACATTTCAACATTTAAAGAAGTAGGATAACCAGTGTAACGTGTCAAGTGTTGTTACACGATATGGTTAGGATCATCACACACGTCTGTGTTCCTTCTGCTGTGAGGTGTGACCCTTGATGGGGCAGCGGTCACAGCACATAGTCTGAATACTAGACATCTGCTCAGTGAACACCTTAACTCTCACCCAGCCAGACACCGAACACCTGCTTTCTGAACACCCACCTTCCGTGAACCCATCCTCGAACAACCCACTCACTTCTAACAACCCATTCACTAAACACTTGAATGCTTCCATACCAAACACTCATCTGTTCATCTGTCCATTGACTGTCTAACGAATGCAGATTTATCAAACATCCATTCATCGAACACACTTGACGATCTCTCGCCACCACCAGCGCCACACCTGTACCTGCAGGTGGGGTGATCGGTCGCCTAGGTGACGGGTGTTGGGCGCGCCCCGGCCCCGGCACAAGGTGACACTCACCACCGCTCTCACAGATTCCAAGACTCCGGTCGGAAAAAGGTGTGATTGTGTCCTCAGCGGCGTGGCGAGAGAGAGAGAGAAATCGTCATCGCTGTGAGGCGAGCGTGCGGCCCATTCCTGCCGCCGCTCTTGCTGGCGCCGCTCCAGCTTGGCTGCTACTGCTTCTGGAGGTGTGGAACACTGCTTCTCAGGCAGAGTACGTCCCTTGGAGCTCGAAATCGCAGGATCTATTACAGAGGGCGTCGAGGACCAGAGCAATAACCTGGAATTACCTGCCGCTTGGACGAAAATAATTAGGGATGTCCCAGCAAGTAGTGTTACGTGTCTAGTAATGGAACTGTGTAATTATTTTGTAATCACAGTCCACACAAAGTGAACTACGCCATCGCACAAGTAGACAGTGAAGGAGGGAAAATACATCTTTAAAACGAACATCAACAAGGAAAAATCAATTAGGCTCTGTCATTGTTTCCTCCATTAGGAAAAGAAAAGCAGATGTTCCTTGCATTTTGTATATTCTCTAGCGTTACAGATAAGACTTGAGTTTCTAGCTTGTTAAATGTCAAGCTAATGGAGTTGATCCTCTGCAAGTGTCGTAAAGCAAACACGAACATTGCATGTGCAACATATAACTGTCTCAAGAGCTCCAGGTGTGTAGCCAGATGTACAGCAGGTGTCGGGATACTGGTGCTTGAGGCTGCTGCTTTACTGTGATGAGAGATGCATTACTCGCTTGTTATGGGAGTAGATGTCACACTTCTGGTGCCTGTACCTGTGCCGTGTTACTGCTGCTAAGCCAGGTGTGCTACCTGACTTGCTACACGAGTTAGTGTGACGCTATTGCTACTTGAGAAACTATAAGTGTCACTGCTAGTGAGTGGATCACCACCGTTCGTGAGAAGTGGGAGGCCACAGAATGACGTGTCAGGAGATGTAACCTGGGTATAGCGTGGTGAGGAAGTCTGGTGTTACCGCCGCGTGAGGACACACTGGCCCGTTGCTCAGTGACACATGTCTCCCATCACTGTTACAAGGAGAAGCTGACGCCTTCACTGCTAGAGAAGCGGAACTTCTAAAACAAGTGTTGGGACGTTTAGAATAAGTGTGTTGTATCCCAAGAGAAGCTGTGTGACGCCCAAAACAATTGTGGAATACCTTAAACAAGCGTGCGGCGATCAAGCGTACGACTTCGAGAAGAGGGAGTGGGCCGTCCGTGATCATGAAGGCTGTGGCGGTGGCCGTGACAGTGGTGGCCGTGGTGTGCGTGACGGAATGCCTGGCACGGACCAAGTGGAGGACTGTGGCCACCCGCAGAAAGATAACAGGTCAGAATATTACTGACGCTTTAGTTCAGTGTTCATCCCTGAATCTCATATGAGGCTCGAAAATCATTCTCGTAAAGTAGAATTATTTTGGTAAAGGAATAGTCATCTAGAGTCACCTAGATATAGTAAGGTGAATACAAGCTAAGTATTCCCTGATGCTGATTATTATTTCGATCCTTTATACACATTGATGTAGCTGTACATTTCATAGCATGGTAGAGAAAAGACAACTGTGTTGTAGGCCGGATGAAGGACTGATATTTCGCTTAGAGCTCTTCGCCCACATGACTAATGTTCCTGCATGTTAAAACACTCTGGCTGGATTGGTTGGTTATGGGGAAGATGAAGAGGTTGGTCAGGCATGGAACATGATGAGACAGTTGTAAGGTATGAAGATGTAGGTTTCGTGCAACATGTATAAACGGTTTGTTGAATCTACATTTCTGTTGTGTCATCTAAATACCTCAGGTGTGAGTAATGATGTGGTGTGAGTAGTGACGCTCTTATGGCTTGGCAAGGGAAATTGCTAGATTAGGATCAAGGCTGTTCATTGTGTGTTAGTGGATGACTAGTGTTCCTCCTTCTCTCGGCTCTGAGGTTTCCGAGGATCCAAATGTATTCCATATGCATGTTGTTCTCTACATCTGGAGCATGCCTGCAGTTTATGTGCTCGTTGTCTCCAAGTTTCCGACATATCGATTGTGTTACCGAACTGATGGTTGCTGTAGCGCCATTCCTCTGTTCCTGTTGAACCATTTTTGTACAGACACATCATATGTTGACGAACAGAAAGCATGATTGTAATTCATTGGTACTAAAGTTTCCAATCTCTTTTCTAGTGTTACAGAAAGTTGTTCTATGTTTGTCTAAGTCAGAAGTTATGCCCACTCATTCATCTTCCCAGCACAGTTGATTTATTATTTATCAGACTGTGAGACATCGTGTACAAGGAAGCACCAGCAAAATAGTAAGTAGGGATGATACTGTTAGGACGACTGACCGATACATACCATTACAGGCACCATGTTAAAAGGTTCCGGAAGACGTACGTTAACTATGTTAGTACAGCGATGCCTGAGGCGGACGGTCATGCCGGCCTAGCCACGCCGTACACCTGGGATTTCTCTCTCCCTTACACTAGACTAAAACCTTCGTCAGCTAAGCACTTAACATGGCATTCCATAGTACCAGGAAATACGAAAAGCGACCAATTTTCGCCTTTTTTTCACATGCAAAAGTTGATCATGTGTATCAGCGTTTGAGTATCATCTTAACTTTCTTCCAGTCACTTCATCGTTTACCAGAGTGGAGAACGCGTACCCACCTCGTTGGTAAGGTCTGTGGATCTACAGTCGTACTATGATATCACGACGTAAGGAGACGTATGATGTGGTATTGCATTGTACTCCCCGTAAGGTTATGTCTAGGCATTGATTGTCCTCTTCTTCCTCATTCTTCAGCTTCACCGTCTTTCTCCTCACTTACCTTTCCTCTAGATTTTTCCACTCTTGCTCGTGTTGTTTTTCTTCTTCTAGTTCTTCTTTTGCCTCCATTTTCGTACCCTTAATTCCTACTTGTGACCATGTAAGTCTTCACATTTGTTACAGTGTGCTGGAGCCTGTGACGGGCGCCTCTCTTCGCTACTTTCTTGAAAATTACCGAGATCGATTTGTGCCATCCTCTGTGTGTGTGTGTGTGTGTGTGTGTGTGTGTGTGTGTGTGTGTGTGTGTGTGTGTCATTAATATCTATCTGTTCCCTGGAGAGAGTTTTACACTCGCGCGCGCGTGTGTGTTATTGGTCTCTGCCGACAGATTGTTACACCACGAGCGACAGATCAACATCGGTGTCATCACTGATATATATATATATATATATATATATATATATATATATATATATATATATATATATATATATATATATATATATATATATATATATTATTGTGTGTGTGTGTGTGTGAAGTTATGACACCTGATGAGATTAAATGAATTTCGAAGTCTATCATAGTTTTCATTAGTCAATCAAAAGAAATACATGACTGAGACGCAGCCACTTCGAGACCCTTGCAACACATTCTGGAACTGGTTTCATGTATTACTTGTCATGTGATGCGCCACCGTGTGGTTGATGTGTAAACAAACCATTACCTGCCTGTGTGGGGCAATATCTAGGTCAAGGCATATATATATATATATATATATATATATATATATATATATATATATATATATATATATATATAATCAAAGAGTTCAAACAACAGCAGATTGCTTGGTCTCTCCGAGGCTATGTTATTGTGGAGGAGATTAGAATCTCAAAGATTAGTCTGGTAAGAGTAGAAGGTCGAACAGATATTTCAGAGTAAAAGTTGTAAACTTTTCATGGAACTAAAATCAGTCATGCATGTAGAGCGAAGTATTTATCAAATCTGTTGTTCAGTGTTCCTACACTGCTGTTTTGAACCACCCTCGTATGATGATACAACTACCTCGTTGCCTCCTAATTCTTAAAAGTTTTATGTGTTCAAAACCTGTTCTCGTTAACTGGAACTTGAGCCACGTACTTGAGCATGATTTAAGGTTTTCCTGTGGTTGGGAAAGTCGAAACTTGACACGAAAGCAGTGATATATGGGTCCAGCAGACTGTAAAAATTTCAGGCCCGTAATTCAAAGCGGTTTGCCGGTAAGAACGTAAAAACCGGAAGTTCGCGTTGTATGGCGCTTGCTGGCGGCGTCACGTCACGTGAAAGTTGTAACCCCCGCGGGTATAAAAGTCTGGCGGCAAGAATTCGACTATATCGTTACGGGCGAGATTGGACGCGGCGAAATCAGTACTGGAACACAGTTTTTCCACCGCGAGGATTCCACATGACCATACCATCTTAGAGCTAAATTAACAATTGTAGAGATTTGGCATACCGAGTACGGAGCTTCAGCTACACAGATGAATATTGAGCAGCAAAACGTTTTAAAAGTCTTCACGTTGAGGAACTTCAGCAAGACGCGTAAGTTATATCGTCATAACAGTTGCACAGATTAAGCAGATGATTATAAAGCTTTTGTACAGCAGACAACCAGCCAGTACATCAACATTTCATAACACCAACCAAAAGAAAATGGAACCAAAGCATAACAAGCAAATGAAGCTGCACCGAACACTGCGCTTCAGTTCCATGATCACGGAGCAACTGTGGGATAAGGAATGACTTTCACTGTTGCTGTTAGACATTTTAGTGTCATATGAATCGCTGAAATGATAGTCTGATGTGGAAATAAACCACTCAACGGAAGTGTCAAGTTCATGACACTTCATGTTAAGATAGATTCACCGTCACTTAATTATTATTCAAATTGGTGATGGCAAAAGAAAGTACAAACTTATCGCTTGTTAATCAGAAATGTGTTAGTCATCCTCTTTCAGATGGTTTAAACAAGGTTGTTACTATCTACGGGTCAGGAGGACACAAGTTGGGTTGGCACTTTATCTATCACGGTTCACTATCAATGTGGACAGTTCTCTTACTTTAAGTATACCAGAAGATGAATTTCTATCAGGATGAAAGCAATCAACGAGCTTATGTGCAAAAAAGTGTCAATTTAGCGTCATAGATACGACACCTGTGATAACATAGACATTGTTCAGTATGTTCGTATGTTCACACGTGAGTGAAAGTGTTCTACATGCTTCACGTACAGTGATAGATAAGTAGAAGAACCAATGACTTTCTCGAGTCTATCGTGAAATAATGGCAACATTATCAACCTGTGATTCATTCTGATTCTTTCGAAAGTATCGTTTCAAGCCCAGACCATCACCGCTACAACGTCTGCGGCCAGCCAAGTTGTTATTGTGAGACCCCGCCATTAGAACCGACTTCGGAGATAAGGTGGTCAGGTGCCATCTGCTTTGTAATCTGTTTCTACCACATTTCAAGACTGAGACTGCAGACACCCTCGTCATGAACCATGAGATCTCCCGTTATCTGACCTTCCCATGTACTATCATGTAGGTTTTATGGTTATTCAGGAACCTCAGACGCAATGCGACGCCCAAGCGTTTCGTATGTAATATGAGGTCGGAGTAAGAGAACAATATCTGGGAATTAGAGTAGACAGTCTTAACGAACATGATAGATTGCTGATAGGGAAAGTTGTTCGTGCGGCGTCAATCAGAGATGAGGAAGAACGTTCAGAGCCGACGGCTGATTGCGTCCCAAGTCACGCACAGCCAATCGGATCACCGTGAGCATGACGGACATGTGCTTCACCTACTTGAGGCTCTCGCTGAGCGACGACGCCCTTCACCTGAGTCGTTCTGTAAGTCGCGTCATCACGTACATTTGTGGCTTTTTTCGTAGACATATAACCGACCTGGTCTGCCCCAGAGAGGCTGAAGGTAAGGTAGGGAGATAACAGAAGGCCTTGGGTCGGATAGGTAGTGCTGTCCTTCGTGTTGGGAGTAATGTGATTGGATTGGTCAGTGTGAGGACAAATTCTCTCTCTCTCTCTCTCTCTCTCTCTCTCTCTCTCTCTCTCTCTCTCTCTCTCTCTCTCTCTCTCTCTCAAACCCCTTAACTTCGTTATCATCCTCCGCAGATGGCCGCAGCTGCCCTACCCTCGAGGGCGCGATGGAGTTAGGGCAACGGATGTACCTGCCGGGGTGTCGCCGACTCGTGTGCAAGACGTTCATCGGGATGCCCATCATCGAGGAACAGTTGTAAGTTCGCTGGCAGCCGGTGAAGCTGTTCCTCGTCTACACAGGATAATAATAGGAGGATAGACTGGTAGGGAGATGAACGGATCGACCACTGGTAAAGGTAAAAGCAATATCATAGAGGGTCAGGGATGAAGTGCTTGGCGGATCAACATTATTCAAAGATGTTAATAACCAGATATCTCTTAGTTTGGCCGGTTGTGGAAGTATCCTGATGGGTTGTATATTTGTGAGTGTGTGTGTGTGTGTGTGTGTGTGTGTGTGTGTGTGTGTGTGTGTGTGTGTTTATGTGTGTGTGTGTGGTTGTCTTTATATCTGTCTGTCAGTGTATTTTTATACCTTTATTTGTGCATTTGTCTGCATGTCTGTTCATGTATATATGTTTGTATGTTTGTTTATTTCTGCATCGTTCCCTAGAGAACTGTATCAGACCAACCTGCCGCAGTTTCTCCAAATAAACACCAGTCACAGCTGCGCAGGAGGTGGTTCACACCAGCCGTGGAGGCTGGGGCTTCCCGTCCAGCTGCACCTCGCTGGTGGTGGGAGCAGCCTGGCGCTTCCCAGGTGCTCCACGAACACACGCCTGTGTTTATACTTTCTCTTGTGTATACATACACCCGGCGCGCAGCGGACTCCTCCCGATGCCCGTTTCGAGCGCCTGGTGAGTGGTGGTAAACTGACTGAGAGTGACGATCGTAGATGGAGTCCCACTTTTAAAAGTGTAAGAGTTATTCACTGGTTGCGTTAAGGCCTATAATGGGACATATTCCTTCTGTTCAGTGTAGTACACTGATTCACTTAAAGGACTTAAAGCCCTAAGATTAGGGGTATGGTAGATGTATATTTACCATATAAAGTTTCGTACAGAACTTGCTGGGCACTTCGAAAAGGACAATTTTGATATGAGAGATATAACACGCTTAAATTTCATGGATTTACGTTTGTATGTGTGTTCATTAACTTCTAAAAAAGTAAGATTTTAAATGCTCCTTTAGGAAGTTAGCTGCCTTCATACCTGGCAATCTTAAAGGTTTCAATTCTTCCAATATCAAAAGATTGTTTTACGTTTTGTACATCCTGTTGATTATATAATTACATAAGGGATGTAGTGTCTGTTGTAATTAACTTTGATGAAGGATTGTCTGCATAACTGTCGTTGTACATTGGGAAGGGGAGTAATATATGCCAGGCTGGAATAGTTCAACTACAAACACTCAGTCTGCCTCACTAGCTCTCGTACCTGGCTCTGCCAGTTCGTCTCGTCTACAGGCAAGTTTGGCTTGATGAGTCACTGCCCCAGAAGATGCTGTCACTAACTCATCACTGACTCGGAACTTAACTTGTCAGTCATAGATTATTTACGCTGACCTCGACGTGTTATGAACGACCACGCTCCCCCTTAGTTTCAGGTTTCGAAAGGAACAGTCTCGCACAGCGCAGCCCACTGATAAACTGTCCCTGACTCCCGTCGTTACGAGTCGGTGAACGATAATTTCACGTCGGTGTCCAGTGTCACTGAATGATCACTGTCCCGTTGTGTGGAATCTCTCAGGGTGATTCACTGTAGTACAGCGTACCCTAGTCAGTGGACAAGTGACTCTTCCATGTTAATGATGATCTCTGTCCTTCAGTTTTCTAACGAATACCCAGTATCCTGCGTCATGGTCCTTCGTTAAACAATTACTCCTTGACAGTAAAGCGTCAATATAGGACCTCATTCCTTGGATTTGGCTTCTCGTTGAACCGTCACTGTTTCGCATCATGTCACTGAATGACCTCTCACTGAGGCGTAATGCGTTGTGAATGGTCACTTACCCCACAGCATTGTTATTTCAGCAAGCAATCATTGTCCAATAGCATGATGTATATTCGTGAATGAGCGCTGCCCCTTAGGGAGATGGGTCAGAGAAAGGTCACCAGAGTTACTTTACGATTATCATAACGTTGTGTGGCATGTCTGAATGATCAGTGATCATGATCTCTACCTGGAATGTAATCATGGTTCAGCTCATGATCATATACCAGAATATTATGCCCCGCCATACACGACGTTAGAACAGTCATCCTGCGTCAAAGTGACATCATAATTCCTGCCTGAATCATGCAGTCCAAATGTTGTCAGTTGTCTAACACCAGAAGACCTTAATATGTCATTTATGACACGCACAAACACTGGCATGTTTTTCTGGTTAACATTTGGCATTCATTAATTTCCCATACATAACGTAACACCAGAGTAATTCAAACTGTGATGAATTTTCTCTTCTAACTCTGACGTCAAATAAAAGATATCTTTTCAGCGACATCAAAGCAGTAGAAGTGACTTTGGACTTGACATTCTAATTCTCTCATGTCTCCTTCTTGTGACTTCTGAAAACATCTCTTTTTACGATCGGTATATTGTAACCTCGAGAGAGTAGTATTATCTATCCTTTGTATAGAATAGTATAATTTCTAGTATTACGTCCAAATCGTATCATTTCCTGTATATCTCCCACCCCAACCCAGAGGGTTGTCAAAAGACTATAATTTTTCCTTGTGGTGTTTTACTGTGATAACATAACCTCTGTGACGCCAGCATGCTAAAACCTGCCCATCTGTTCTCAGCTGTGACCCTCTGCCAGAAGTTGTACCTGACACCTGTTTCGTAAGTCATCGCCCCCACAGGAGACACCCCGACTGCTGCCCCAGCGTCGTCTGTTCCCCTGGGACCCCACCTCTCACAGTTGGACTCCCAAGGATCCAGCTCGACCCAGAGAGAGGGTCTCCACCGGACCCTGTCGTCGCTAGCGGATTGTATAAGACAAGAGTACGGAACAGTTCCTATGGTGCGGGTGCTGGGCACCTGAATACACTGTGGCAGCCAATCCCAGGGGACAGTAAGGTACGGCCGATGCCTGTAACCCCTCCTCCCACCATCTACATGACAACAGAGATCATTTACGGCAAGGGCTACTCTGAACCGTGGGATGGAAGTCAACCCTCACCCGCTGAGGAGGACGTGCTCCAGGTTTATAAGAACCACCGTTACCCAGAGCCCTCGTCGTCGCTGGAGAAAGAGGCGTCTTTGGCTTTGGATTCTCCCAGCAACAGCATTAGGACACCGGGGGATGAGGATGGCATTCCAACGTATGGCCAGGGTAAAGAAGGAAGAATCATCGTGGATGAAGATGAACAAAAGGAAGTTAAGACTCGTGTCATCACAGCGCGGCCACATGACCACCACTCGAGGAACCACACCACTCAAGACACCGACGTCACTTACCGTCACTTCTTTGATCCTAGTGAAGTTAGAACTTCGCCAATTCCGTACCCAAAGTATGCCAATCATCTCCCAATTGCCAAGTTGTTTTCTACGACCCTGCTCCCGAAGAGGTTATCAGAGGGTAAACTAATAACGGAATCTGCGCCCACAACCCCAGTAGTGAGGTTCACGCCATGGGAAGCAATCACTAAGACAAGAACCACCCGTCCTCCTACTGCGAACACCAAGTTTACTACACCCACCACGCCAGGCATGAGCTGGTCTATCAGAGAAGAAAAAGACAACGTCTCGTTCTCATCTACAGATACCTCGAGATACTATTCTACAAAAGAAGATGTCCAGCAGACAACACCTCCGTACTTACCTACCAGAAGGGATCAGAAAAAGACATATGGTTCGTCAAAACCACCAGCACAAGCAGGAACCACTACATCAGCTCACGATACTCGCAAGCGGGTAACCAGGCGTCCTACCCAGGGCTACCGCCTCACCAAGAGACCTGGAGCCAACAAGACAACCCCAGCACCGAGGCTCAGTACCGATTCTACCAGAACGGCTTCCGAATCTTACGAGTTCGCTACACCCAAGTTAAACCCCCGCGAACATGATATTCACGAGTTCATCCTAACGCCACTGGATCCGTCTGAACTCATTCCTGGCCATGATAAGTACCTGGAATCAAAATACAGCGCAATGAGAGAGTATGTAGACTCGCACAGTGAAAAACAACATCCGAAGAAAAGTAGACGGTCTCTTCCATACACAGATGCGACATTGCCCTTCGAATATGTCACTACACTGCCTTCTGAGAATCCATCTGAGACACCAGTTTATTCCACATCACTGCCGGGCGCTACCGACGTCCAAGAGACAGATGCGGTGAGGGAGAAGAGAGGTCGACCTGTCTTTTACATCCCCTGGAGACAAAAGTTGCTGCCTCAGCCAACGACGCCACACAGTTTCGCTGAAGAACATGAAGATGAATCAGTAGCGTCCACGAAGTCTTTCCCTCCACCGAAATTTGAGAAGTTAGGCTTCTACCAGCCGGAAATTCCTGTGACAATAAAATCGCTTATCAATGACTTACCTGGCACGGCGTACACGAGTATTAGCTTAGGATCAGCAGACACTGACACTCCGAACCGTAAGACGAGCCAGATATTAATGACAAGTCGTGAAGCAGATTTCCATTCTAGTCAGAAAGCTTCAGAAAGACCGAATATGAACCATGAAACTAATATAAGCAGTGAGTACGAAAATAAGGCAGAAGTTCAGCTTTCTTATGAAAATGAAACCGAACTTGAATCAACAACAGTTGGTCCTGCCACAACCCACGCCACGGTGAGTTCCACCACTGAGTCCTTAACTACGGTGAGCACCAATGAGTTCTTAACCACCGTGAGTTCCACTGACGAGTTCTTAACCACAGTGAGTTCCACTGACGAGTTCTTAACCACAGGGAGTTCCACTGACGACGAGTTCCTAACCACAGGGAGTTCCACTGACGAGTTTTTGTACACGGTGAGTTCCACTGATGAGTATTCAGTTACGATGAGTCCCACCACTGATTCCCCAACTATGCTTTCCGGCCTCGCGGAGCAGGTGACCCCACGGCTAACAAGCTTCGACTCGGATGACTCGTCTCTGTTTGAAAAAGATAACGAGACAGTTTCGAACAGAGTGAACACTCCCGAGGGAAGCAGTGATTCTGGAATAGCTGATTATTACCATGTTACATCACCAGGACCAGAACGAGTTGACATTCCTTTTCCTCAGTATGGTAGCGTTCAACAACAGCCATATGAAAACTCTCAACGTGCTATCGAATCGACAGAAACTCCTCTCCTGTCCGATATTAAGTCGACAGGAGCTCCTAGTCTGTCTGATATCGGGTCGACAGGAGTTCCTCTACTCTCTGATATCAGATCAACAGGAACTCCTCCCCTGTCTGATATCGGATCGGCAAGAGCCCCTCCCCTATCTGAGATCCAGAAAACACAGAAAAAGAGTTTATGGTCCCCACCATCGTTCAGAACAAGTCGAAACCGAAGCCAAAGTTCCGTTGTTCGGAAGAACCATGCTTCAGTGCCTTACTACGGAAGTTACCCCGATAAAACTTACATGGAAGTTCTACAATATGAGCCAAAGAGACATAATTCTGTGAATGCCTCGTCGACGAAACTAAGT
The DNA here is from genome assembly GCF_036320965.1 of Panulirus ornatus. Taxonomy (NCBI): domain Eukaryota; kingdom Metazoa; phylum Arthropoda; class Malacostraca; order Decapoda; family Palinuridae; genus Panulirus; species Panulirus ornatus. The sequence goes on along the minus strand of NC_092244.1, from coordinate 3,433,471 downwards.
ACATTCGAAGCAAAGCAAGAAGAGGATGAGACAATGAAGATTGTGACCAGTGCTACATTTTTCCCAAGCTTGCAGCCGAGGGAGGAAGTTGAGGGAAGGAGCTACCCTACCATAAGCAGCAGACCAATGGAGGTAGAAACAATGCCTGATGGAGTCAGTAGGCAAAACCAGTCGCAAGAAATCGACGTAGACGTCATGACAGAGTACCAGCCAGAAGATGCAACAGAATGGACAACTGTGGATCCCTTCGATATAGATGATTATGGGTATACAACAACAGACACCATCGTGTCCCGAAATCTCGAGGAACTGGAAGATTCCACAGCTGAACCAGAGGCTTACACACATCGGTATAAGAGTCTTGATGAAATGTCGTTTGAGATCAACGAAACTTTCAGCAGAAACAGCACGGGACCAGAGGTAAGTCAGAAAGTACAGAGAGAACCGGATTCTCAAGATGTCTGGGTTCGAGGACCTCTAGCCTCCACCTCTGAGGAACATACAGCTCCTCCTCCTACGTACAAGGAGAGACCAACGCTCACCTGGATGATGGGTGAAAGACCCCGACTGGTTGAGGAAGAATTGCCATCTTCTGGTGACCGGAATGACGATGATCATGATGACCTGTTCAGAGAAGATTTGCCAGGTGCCTCAGGCTTGTCAGGTGACGCAGGCTCGTTAAGTGAGCCAGCCTTTGACCCTAAATTGTCAAGTGATGATTACGCTAAAGAGGAGAATGAGAAAGACAAAACTTCCCTAAGAACTGAGATTCTTTCCATGTTGACATCAGTTGATCTTACAGAAACTGACGCTGTAGAGGAGAGTTACACCCCAGCCTTAGAAGTCAATGTCCATCCTCCTCCCAGTGACTCGAGTCCTTCTCCCATTTCCCGGCTGTATCCTATACCCTTACAGGAAATACCACAACCACAGCAGCCAGTCACTACGATGACTCCTCAAGCGAGACGGCCCAACCTAATTTCTTCGAGTACCTCCCAAACGCAGTTTGATTCACAGACACAAACCAGTCCGCTCCCAGAAACATCGACTACCCAGGGTCCAACGGTGACAGAGCGGATCAGGATCTCGTCCAGATACCGTAGTACAACACAGTCAACCACACAGCTCAACCTCCAGGCAGATCCCTTACCCTCAGGGAACCATCAGTCTTCGTCCACAGACGATCAGGTAGAAGTTTCGACACAAATTAGCACATCAGCAGCGGAGGATTCGACTTCTACAATCATCAGTGAAACACCTACCCAAAAACGAACAGGAGGCAGAACAAAGGCGCGTATCCCAGCGGGTCGACGGAGAACGTACTCTAGAGATCGAGTCCCAGCACAGACTATCGAGAAAAGCAAGGCCATACCTCCTTCACGGCTCTCACGAATGAGACATCCCACTACCCAAGGTCATCGTCTGTCGAGGGTAACGACGCCCCAAGACCTCTTAGTAAGTCTGGAATCCCAGCCTATCAGAAATCTCCCTCAGGAGTCAATCAGATCACGACCGGTCTACACGTCACCTCTTGGTTCTAGTACCCCTAACGGTGACCTGGAAACCCAGCCCGTCACAAAACCCCTTCAGAAGTCAACCAGGACGCGATCATTCGACAGGTCACCTCCTCATTCTAGTCCCCCTGACGAAGGTGTAGAGCGACCATTCGACAGGTCACCTCCTCATTCTAGTCCCCCTGACGAAGGTGTAGAACCCCAGCCCATCACAAAAACCCTTCAAAAGTTAACCAGGACGCGACCATTCGACAGGTCACCTCCTCATTCTAGTACCCCTGACGAAGGTGTAGAACCCCAGCCCATCACAAAAAACCCTCAGAAGTCAACCAGGACGCAACCATTCGACAGGTCACCTCCTCATTCTAGTCCCCCTGACGAAGGTGTAGAAACCCAGCCCATCACAAAAACCCTTCAAAAGTTAACCAGGACGCGACCATTCGACAGGTCACCTCCTCATTCTAGTACCCCTGACGAAGGTGTAGAACCCCAGCCCATCACAAAAACCCTTGAGAAGTCAGTCAGACGGTCACGACCGATCTATACGTCACCTCTTCGTCCCACTCCTCTTAACGG